>NC_041410.2:100672820-100954546 GCF_900747795.2 Erpetoichthys calabaricus | reverse complement strand
TGTTTAAATGAAGTATGAAGTTCTGTTCTGGTGAAGGTTCTAATCCAGCATGTTGTTCAGTTCAAAAAACGTGTTTCTTGTTGAAGAACTTTAGATAATCTTGTCACTTTAAAAAGTCCTTTTGTATGAATTTACTTTCTGTTTACTCATATAATAATATATTAATATTATTTGGTTATAGTAATTTAATATTTGCTAATATACTCATGAAGAAAACTTTTATTGTTAATGTAAAAATGCCTTACGCATGTTTACTTATTTTTTTCTTGCAGGAGAATTGCCCAAAATGTGTCTCCTGGACAATGGAAATCATGATCAGGATTTGACATTGTAAATATCATAATTAAGCTTTTTTTTTCTTTGATACTTAGACACACTTTAGATCAGTATTTTTTTTTCTTTGATTCATTTTTTGCTCCTTGTATTAGGGCCTTCCAAGTCAGATGAATAGCAATGACTGTGGAATTTTCATGTTGATGGTATGACCATTTCATATTTTAACATTATTTTTGTGTATGTCTGTATATAATGTTGTGTCCAGGTTTCTAAATAAACATTATGTAGTATTTCTCTATAGAATGCGCTGTATATCATCCTTGAGGCCCCCTTTGACTTTAATGAGGTATGTTTCAACTTTAGTTCACTCTTATTTCATTGCAGTATTTGTGGAGGCAGGATTGTATCTGGTTGTGGGTACCCGTTTTTGAAACCTTCTACAATTTGTGTTGGATATTGTGTTGAGTTACGTTAATTTTATTTATATAATTTTTTGTTTGTTTGTTTTACTTTAAGCCTGCTGTCCCTAGTGGTTTTGATGTTCCAGAAATACCTACCTTTCAAAATCCAGTTATTTTAAATGCATGTTTGTAATGGGTTTCATAAATATTTTTATAACATAAAACTTAGTTTTAATAACTTGATTATGCTTGATCCTCTTTATAATTACATACCAGCTTTGAGGAAGTGGTGGTGTATAATGTTGCTTGAGAATTCAAGCCCCAAGGGGTACATGAAGTTTAAATTTCCTTTAATAACTTTTTTGTCAGTTCTGCGGTAATGTCGCATTTATGCTTACCCACAGAGCCGGCCTTAGGGCGAAGCGAACGAAGTGACCGCTTCAGGCCCACAGCTGGAGGGGGCCCACTGCGCCCCAGGGTTTTTTTTTTTCCTGTGATGCGCGACGCTGCTGCGGAGGGCCCAATGGAGCAACAGACTCCTTCACTCCAACCTCTATTACTAATTTTTTTATATATATAATTCACAGGCAACATATTCCATCACCTAATGGACATCTCCACTCGGCACTCCAATCTTCATTACGCTTCACTCAGGCCCGCGCGCCTGTTGCCGGCTCCAAGGCGGTAAGTTATTTTATACGGAAATCTGAATATCTCGAAAGTATGAAAACAAGCATTAAAACCGAATAAAAATGTAAAAATAAATTAATTTGGATCTCATCTTCATAAAATAAAAAAAATTTATAAAAAATATAAAAAGGAAAAAAAAGAGTGCTTGGCCTAGCTATTTTCCTCCACATGCTGCCTGGTGGAAACAGCAAAAGCTGGCAAAATGTAGCTTTATCTGTTAATGTATCGTCACTAATGACAATTCTGCGGACCCATTCCGACCTCCATCACTCATACCCTTCACTGAGGGCCTTGTACAACAGTCTGTGATGACAGGCTGCAAATTTGGCCCCTGTCAGTGTGTTACGGTTACGGTTGTCAGTGTCAAACAGAAATCGTCAAAAAAGTGATGGTTGTAGATGTGGGGAAAACGCATTTTTGCAGCTCAGAATGCAGCAAATCGCTTGGCGGCCGGAGCTCTGCCCCGGACCCCCTAGCTGCAGGGGTCGGGACCTGTATCAGTTATATTTAATGCTGTTTTTTTAAATCACTGAAGGAAATACTCATATTGGACAGAGTTAGGGGCGGCACGGTGGCGCAGTGGTAGCGCTGCTGCCTCGCAGTTAGGAGATCCGGGTTCGCTTCCGGGTCCACCCTGCGTGGAGTTTGCATGTTCTCCCTGTGTCTGCGTGGGTTTCCTCCAGGCGCTCCGGTTTCCTCCCACAGTCCAAAGACATGCAGGTTAGGTGGATTGGTGATTCTAAATTGGCCTTGGTGTGTGGGTGTGTTTGTGTGTGTCCTGCGGTGGGTTGGCACCCTGCCCGGGATTGGTGTTTTGTTTTTGCTGGGATTGACTCCAGCAGACCCCCGTGACCCTGTGTTCAGATTCAGCGGGTTGGAAAATGGATGGATGGATGGACTGATTTAGCAAATGCCCTTCTAAATGATGACCAAGAACATAAGAAAAAATTAGAAGGTGCAGAAATGATGCACAGCTTGGACAGTGTCATTTTTGTGTATGTTCTTTTGGTTCATTTAGTAACATTTCCCTAAGTAAATATTATGCTTTTTTCTGTTTTCAGGTCTAGACTATATGGAGCCATTAATGAAAAAACAGAAGATGGGTAAAGACTTGAACTACATCTGAAGTGAACAAAATGTCTCGCTATTCCTTAGCACTGTGTTAATGAATGTTTCAAATCTTTTCTTTTAGAAGAAGCGTCAGCCTCTCTTTTCCAACATCTAGCACAGGGCACCAATGAGCAGGTTCAGACACCTCATTTTATAAACTTACATAAGATAGATGGATTACATTTTGTTGATGTTGGCTTAAAATGCTGACTATATAGTGAATAAAATGTAAGAAAAAAACTTGTAATGTTTGTCTCAGATGCATACTGTTACTCATTAACCAGTAGGAGTCAAAGCCTAAAAAACTTAAAGCCCGTTTTACCTCAACTCATCAAATCACATTACATCTTGCCTGAAGAAGGGGCCCTGAGTTGCCTCGAAAGCTTGCATATTGTAATCTTTTTAGTTGGTACACAAAATGTGTCATTTTGCTTGGCTTTTCTCTCAACTCATCAGAAACTTCAAAAGACTTTGTTCGACGGTTATCTTAGTCAAAGATCTTGACCATACACTGTTCTTCTCTCTAATTAAACGAATCTTAGTCTGGAGTGGTCTGTTTATTTTTTATATCTAAGATGTCTCACTGAAAGGTTTTTTTAATGTGGTTATTTGTCCTGGTGTCTATATATACACAGGGAACTCCAGTTTCTGTATTACATTTTGCCTGAAAAAGGGGCCTGATTTGCCTCAAAAGCTCGCATAGTGTAATCTTTTTAGTTTTCCAATAAAAAGGGTCATTTTGCTTGACTTCTCACTACATTCATAATGGCTAACATGGTACAACACCCTAGTACTTCTTGTGACACAGAAATACAACACTTAAAATAGAAAATTTTAAATGGATTGTGTATTAATAATGGGCGGCACAGTGGCGCAGTGGGTAGCGCTGCTGCTTTGCAGTAAAGAGACCCGGGTTCGCTTCCTGGGTCCTCCCTGTGCGGATTTTCCATGTTCTCCCCGTGTGTGCGTGGGTTTCCTCCCACAGTCCAAAGACATGCAGGTTAGGTGCATTGGCAATTCTAAATTGTCCCTGGTGTGTGTGTGTGGTGTGTGTGTGTGTGTTGCCCTGCGGTGGGCTGGCACCCTGCCCGGGGTTTGTTTCCTGCCTTGCGCCCTGTGTTGGCTGGGATTGGTTCCAACAGACCCCCGTGACCCTGTAGTTAGGATATAGCAGGTTGGAGAATGGATGGATGGATGGATGTATTAATAATATAGTGATCCAATACAGCAATGTTAATAATGTATCACAAGATTACCTCACTCTGTATATTTTTCTCATCATTATCTGACTCAGCATTCCTGCGTTTTTTCCTAGTCACCAATATTTCCGAATGCCTAATAAACATTGCTAAGTTTCTAATGGATGTAATAGCCCCATCATCAGCTGCCATTACCTTGATCCAAAAGTCATATCAGCCATCTTGCCAAAGGAGCGACCACCATCTTCCACTTACTGTATCTGTGTATTTAACTGTCCCATTCCTACTCTCTGAGTTGTAAATTCTGCTAGTGTGTCCTTGAGTCTATTGGCACAGGTAATCTCCTAAAGGACATGATTACCTTTCCATCATTAGCTTACAATGTAAGAAGTATATTGCTGCTTTCTGGCCACAAAAGTCTTCATCTCTTATTTACTTGGCTCATTCCAAAACCTCAGGTTTTGTAAAAATTGGTGGCCTTACTGATTACTTTAAAGAGAAGATATGGGCATTAGCCTTTCATATTTAACTCTTACATTGCCTGAAGCTATTGATTACACTTTATGTGCTGAAACTACCCATTGCAAGAACTAAGACTTTATGTACCCTAAGTTGTAGAGAGACAGGAACGGTTATTCAACACACTGCAAACAAACATTTGCCTCTTTCAAAAGTTTAAACTGTGCTCCATGACAAGACAGAGATGACAGTTCTGTCTCACAATTAAAAGAATGCAAACATATCTTCCTCTTCAAAGGAAGAAACAAATCAATATGTCTGTTTGGCTTTTAAGTATGCGAAGCACCGCGGCACAAAGCTGTTGAAGGCGGCAGCTCACACCCCCTCCGTCAGGAGCAGACAAAGAGAGAGAGAGGGAGAGTTTGTTTTTCAGTCAAAAATCAAAACGTGCCCTTCGAGCTTTTAAGTATGCGAAGCACTGTGCAGCATGTCTTTTCAGGAATCAGCTTTACAAAAGATAGCAACGTGAAGATAATCTTTCAGCATTTTTAGACGAGCGTCGTATCGTCTAGGTGTGCGAACAGCCCCCCTGCTCAACCCCATACGTCAGGATCACAGATAGTCAGCGCAGAGAGAGAGAAAAGTAAGCAATCTAGCTTCTCAGCCATCTGCCAATAGCGTCCCTTGTATGAAATCAACTGGGGCAAACCAACTGAGGAAGCATGTACCAGAAATTAAAAAGACCCATTGTCCGCAGAAATCCGCGATATATATTTAAATATGCTTACATATAAAATCACAATTTAAATGACCGCTACGCGCTCGTGTTGACTCGGCGACGCCCAGAGCAGAAAGAACGCGCTCCGGCCGCTCCAACCGCGCCATGCGGGGAGTGAGAGAGACGGCAATATCTCACACTCTCTCCCCCCTTAAAGAAATTAAATGGGCGCGAGTGAGACCACTGACCTCCCTCCCTTCTATTAGTTATAGGTTATAGTATGTTCGGCTTATCCATGAGTCCGGCTTATCTATGATACGATTTTATTTTAAAAATTCGTATGATTTTTGGTCTCCGGCTAATACATGAGTCCGGCTTATAGACAAGAACTTAGGGTACTTATAGTTTTAATTTCTAGTTAAGCTTTATGATGACCATTTACAGATTTTTTTTTCTTAAATATTACAGCAACACAAAATTCTTCAGCATCTTCTGGAGGCAGAGAAGTGGTGTACTGAGAATAATTCTGTCTTCAAAGGGCAAGTCTCACTCCCTTCATTACTCTCAATGGAGAAGGACGACATAGAGGAGGCCCTTCAAAAATCTGATTTGTTAACTGAAGTTCAAGAAGAAGAGGAGAGGGAATATGTCCTTGAACCATTGACCTTCCTTTTTTCAGATATGGAAGATATGCATTTGTTTTTAGATAATATGAGTGGAAAAAGAAAAATTACTGTGTTTTGTAACAAAATGTAACATGAACGTACATGTCCCTCATTGTTCTATTACCTATAATTCTAGTTCTTTTTTTATATTTTGTTTAATTTTTTCGTAATAAATGTTGCAAACCAGCTTTATTTTTTAAGCTATTGTCTCAGATCTGCATTTATTATTGTTATGCATTAAAATAATGTTTTTAAGGCAAGGCAAATTTTATTTATAAACAGCATTTTCAACAGCAAAAACTGAACTGAAATGCTGTACAAACATGGTAAAAGAAGCAGTTAAAATATACAGTATGTACACATCACATAACTGCAAGAATCACCATTACATAAAAGATAAACTCTAAATGTCCACAGTCATACATACATACTGTATTTATAATCATGCATATACTGTACATGACCTAACTTATACAAACATAATGTCAGCGTCTTACAGGGTCAAGTGCTAGTGAGAAGAGATAAGACTTCATTGACTTTGACTTAAAATGGTCAGTATTGGAGTAGATCTAACATAATAAGGCAAGCCATTCCAGAGAAAAGGATATTTCTTGTATCTGAATGGAGGCATCTTAACCAAAAGTTTAAAACATATTTTTACACTCTGTAAAAATTCATATATAACCATAATAAATTGTTTAATGGTAACCAAGATTTAATTCATTCATTCAATGATTGAAACACTCAGTCCTGAACAGGGTCACCGGGTAGGGTGCTGAAGCCTATCTAAGCCAGCAAGGCAGGAACAAACCCTCGTCAGGGAGCCCTTGCATTGCAGGGCGGACATACACACACCAAACACACACTAGTGCCAATTTTTAGCAACACCAATACACCTAACCTTTACGTCTGAGGAAGAAAACCAGAGCACCAGGAGGAAACCATGCAGACACGAGGAGAGCATGCTGATTCCACTCAGGGAGAACAAGAGATATAAACCTGGGGTCTCCTTTCTGCGAGCCAGCAGCGATGCCACCAACGGTTTTCAAAATACAGAATCATACTTCAAGTATTAAAAAACCTTACTCACTCATGTGATATAATTTTAAAACTATTTACCAAAACATGCATTTATTTTTATGCAGTATGTCTCTGACGCTCCTTTAATATTCACAGGGAAAACAATTATGCATTAAAGTTAAAACCAGGAAAACGTCTGAAAGTTTAACAACACCACTTGAAATTTATCAGTATTGTAACTGCAGTGTAGAATAAAATTAAGAAAACACATTTCAAGACAGACATTAGAGGACGAAGGTCCTCACTTATGCTGTATTATTTAAAACAATGTACAATACAAACAATTTTAAAAGCGTTTTTGTTTTTCTTTTCTTTTACATGGCTTTGATCATCACTCATTTTGCAACATAATAAATTAATGTCATTAACGGAACTTTCCCTTTTATTGAAGGAGGTTCCAGAAATAATGTAACAATAATTTCAAGTATTTTAAATGATACAATTCACTATAATAGAAGTTAGAACAACCACATGGATATTTAGTATGGTGTTACCTTAATCTAAAAAAATATGTCCACTTTCTTCAACTATCGAACCCTGAATCGTGTTATGAAATTGAGTTTTTTCACTCTAAAAAGAACTACAACAATAATAATATTAACAGAAAGTCGGATTCTGGTCTCATGATCTGACGAAGGCATATTAATAACGATTTTATCATCTTTTAGGGTTACAGGGTTAATCAACGTTACTTTCTTGCAAGTAAATCAATGTGTCAGAGGACAGACGCTAAATGTTGGGGGAGTGTCGTGGAAGGCCGGGGGCGTGGAAGGCCAAGTCTGCGACCTGCAGCCGGACCCTTCTCAAAATCTTCCACAGTCTCCTTAACCCTTTAACCGCCAACTCCCTAATTATTCCCCATGCCAGGAGAAATCTGAACAATTTCGTTTTTTTTACTTTACATTTATTCAAGCAGTATTTACCTGCTGAAATACCTGCTGAAATGTTTGAAATAAATGGTCAATCAAAGGACATAGCTTGAACAAGCGGTCACGGTTTGGATCTTTCACATCTGGCTCAGATAACGGGCAGCAGTCCAGCTGAGATGCTGGGGATACACCCACTCATCGCCATCATCCGATGCGTCGTCATTCACAGTATCATGCAGTGCACGTTGCTGATCATCATTGTCGCTAAAATCTTCTTCAGAACTGCGACAATCATGATCAGAATTATTGTCCAAAATCGCCTGCAAAACCTCACTTGAAGTCAGTTTACGTTTCGCCATATTCACAGCTTTCACTTTCGAATCACATCACGTGAGCGGCCAATACAACCGCAGAGTTGTCGAAATACAACGTAGTAATAATACCCACGCCAAACTGTCAGTTATACTACGCGCAAGGCATTCACATAACCACAGGCAAATGTGCCGGATAGTTCCGGCAGTAAAGCGTCAGCAATAAAGCTACGATGCCGGATATATCCGGCAGAGGGCGGTTAAGGGGTTAACCCTTCTTTTTCCCCTGATTTTTGCTGTCCAGAATTAACCCTTCTTTTTCCCATGATTTTTGCTGTCCTGAATTAACCCTTCTTTTCCACATGATTTTTGCTGTCCTCAATTAACCCTTCTTTTTCACCTGATTTTTGCTGTCCAGAATTAACCTTTCTTTTTCACCTGATTTTTGCTGTCCTCAATTAACCCTTCTTTTTCACCTGATTTTTGCTGTCCAGAATTAACCCTTCTTTTTCACCTGATTTTTGCTGTCCAGAATTAACCCTTCTTTTTCCCCTGATTTTTGCTGTCCAGAATTAACCCTTCTTTTCACCTGATTTTTGCTGTCCAGATTTAACCCTTCTTTTTCCTCTGATTTTTGCTGTCCAGAATTAACCCTTCTTTTTCACATGATTTTTTCTGTCCTGAATTAACCCTTCTTTTCCACATGATTTTTGCTGTCCTGAATTAACCCTTCTTTTCACCTGATTTTTGCTGTCCAGAATTAACCCTTCTTTTTCCCCTGATTTTTGCTCCTGAATTAACCCTTCTTTTTCACATGATTTTTGCTGTCCAGAATTAACCCTTCTTTTTCACATGATTTTTCTCTCCTGAATTAACCCTTCTTTTCACCTGATTTTTGCTCTCCTGAATTAACCCTTCTTTTTCACATGATTTTTGCTGTCCTGAATTAACCCTTCTTTTTCACATGATTTTTGCTGTCCAGAATTAACCCTTCTTTTTCAGTTGATTTTTGCTGTCCTGAATTAACCCTTCTTTTTCACTCTGATTTTTGCTGTCCTGAATTAACCCTTCTTTTTCCCTGATTTTGCTGTCCAGAATTAACCCTTCTTTTTCACATGATTTTTCTATCCTGAATTAACCCTTCTTTTTCCCATGATTTTTGCTGTCCAGAATTAACCCTTCTTTTTCCTCTCATTTTTGCTGTCCAGAATTAACCCTTCTTTTTCACTTGATTTTTTCTCTCCTGAATTAACCCTTCTTTTTCACATGATTTTTCCTCTCCTGAATTAACCCTTCTTTTTCACTTGATTTTTTCTCTCCTGAATTAACCCTTCTTTTTCACATGATTTTTGCTCTCCTGAATTAACCCTTCTTTTTCACATGATTTTTTCTCTCCTGAATTAACCCTTCTTTTTCACATGATTTTTGCTTTCCTGAATTAACCCTTCTTTTTCACATGATTTTTGCTCTCCTGAATTAACCCTTCTTTTTCAGTTGATTTTTCTTCTCCTGAATTAACCCTTCTTTTTCAGTTGATTTTTCCTCTCCTGAATTAACCCTTCTTTTTCACATGATTTTTTCTCTCCTGAATTAACCCTTCTTTTTCACATGATTTTTGCTCTCCTGAATTAACCCTTCTTTTTCAGTTGATTTTTTCTCTCCTGAATTAACCCTTCTTTTTCACATGATTTTTTCTCTCCTGAATTAACCCTTCTTTTTCACATGATTTTTTCTCTCCTGAATTAACCCTTCTTTTTCACGTGATTTTTTCTCTCCTGAATTAACCCTTCTTTTTCACATGATTTTTGCTCTCCTGAATTAACCCTTCTTTTTCAGTTCATTTTTGCTCTCCTGAATTAACCCTTCTTTTTCAGTTGATTTTTCCTCTCCTGAATTAACCCTTCTTTTTCACATGATTTTTTCTCTCCTGAATTAACCCTTCTTTTTCAGTGATTTTTCCTCTCCTGAATTAACCCTTCTTTTTCACATGATTTTTTCTCTCCTGAATTAACCCTTCTTTTTCACATGATTTTTGCTCTCCTGAATTAACCCTTCTTTTTCACATGATTTTTTCTCTCCTGAATTAACCCTTCTTTTTCACATGATTTTTCCTCTCCTGAATTAACCCTTCTTTTTCACATGATTTTTTCTCTCCTGAATTAACCCTTCTTTTTCACATGATTTTTCTCTCCTGAATTAACCCTTCTTTTTCAGTTGATTTTTCCTCTCCTGAATTAACCCTTCTTTTTCACATGATTTTTTCTCTCCTGAATTAACCCTTCTTTTTCAGTTGATTTTTCCTCTCCTGAATTAACCCTTCTTTTTCACATGATTTTTTCTCTCCTGAATTAACCCTTCTTTTTCACATGATTTTTTCTCTCCTGAATTAACCCTTCTTTTTCAGATGATTTTTCTCTCCTGAATTAACCCTTCTTTTTCCCATGATTTTTGCTCTCCTGAATTAACCCTTCTTTTTCACCTGATTTTTTCTCTCCTGAATTAACCCTTCTTTTTCAGTTGATTTTTCTTGTCCTGAATTAACCCTTCTTTTTCACTCTGATTTTTGCTCTCCTGAATTAACCCTTCTTTTTCAGTTGATTTTTCCTCTCCTGAATTAACCCTTCTTTTTCACCTGATTTTTGCTCTCCTGAATTAACCCTTCTTTTTCACCTCATTTTTGCTGTCCAGAATTAACCCTTCTTTTTCAGTTCATTTTTGCTGTCCAGAATTAACCCTTCTTTTTCACCTGATTTTCGCTCTCCTGAATTAACCCTTCTTTTTCCCTTGATTTTTGCTGTCCAGAATTAACCCTTCTTTTTCACATGATTTTTCCTCTCCTGAATTAACCCTTCTTTTTCACATGATTTTTGCTCTCCTGAATTAACCCTTCTTTTTCACATGATTTTTGCTCTCCTGAATTAACCCTTCTTTTTCACATGATTTCGTCTCTCCTGAATTAACCTTCTTTTTCAGTTGATTTTTCCTCTCCTGAATTAACCCTTCTTTTTCACATGATTTTTTCTCTCCTGAATTAACCCTTCTTTTTCACATGATTTTTCCTCTCCTGAATTAACCCTTCTTTTTCACATGATTTTTTCTCTCCTGAATTAACCCTTCTTTTTCACATGATTTTTTCTCTCCTGAATTAACCCTTCTTTTTCACATGATTTTTGCTCTCCTGAATTAACCCTTCTTTTTCAGTTCATTTTTCTCTCCTGAATTAACCCTTCTTTTTCACATGATTTTTTCTCTCCTGAATTAACCCTTCTTTTTCACATGATTTTTTCTCTCCTGAATTAACCCTTCTTTTTCAGTTCATTTTTTTCTCCTGAATTAACCCTTCTTTTTCACATGATTTTTTCTCTCCTGAATTAACCCTTCTTTTTCACATGATTTTTGCTCTCCTGAATTAACCCTTCTTTTTCAGTTCATTTTTGCTCTCCTCAATTAACCCTTCTTTTTCACATGATTTTTGCTGTCCAGAATTAACCCTTCTTTTTCAGTTCATTTTTGCTCTCCTCAATTAACCCTTCTTTTTCAGTTCATTTTTGCTCTCCTGAATTAACCCTTCTTTTTCAGTTGATTTTTTCTCTCCTTAATTAACCCTTCTTTTTCACATGATTTTTGCTCTCCTGAATTAACCCTTCTTTTTCACTTGATTTTTCTCTCCTGAATTAACCCTTCTTTTTCACCTGATTTTTTCTGTCCTGAATTAACCCTTCTTTTTCACATGCTTTTTGCTCTCCTGAATTAACCCTTCTTTTTCATCTGATTTTTGCTCTCCTGAATTAACCCTTCTTTTTCACTTGATTTTTTCTCTCATGAATTAACCCTTCTTTTTCCATGATTTTTTCTCTCCTGAATTAACCCTTCTTTTTCACTTATTTTTTCTCTCCTGAATTAACCCTTCTTTTTCACATGATTTTTGCTCTCCTGAATTAACCCTTCTTTTTCAGTTGATTTTTCCTCCTGAATTAACCCTTCTTTTTCACATGATTTTTTCTCTCCTGAATTAACCCTTCTTTTTCACATGATTTTTTCTCTCCTGAATTAACCCTTCTTTTTCACATGATTTTTGCTCTCCTGAATTAACCCTTCTTTTTCAGTTCATTTTTCTCTCCTGAATTAACCCATCTTTTTCAGTTGATTTTTTCTCTCCTGAATTAACCCTTCTTTTTCAGTTCATTTTTCTCTCCTGAATTAACCCTTCTTTTTCACATGATTTTTCCTCTCCTGAATTAACCCTTCTTTTTCACATGATTTTTCCTCTCCTGAATTAACCCTTCTTTTTCACATGATTTTTGCTCTCCTGAATTAACCCTTCTTTTTCACTTGATTTTTTCTCTCCTGAATTAACCCTTCTTTTTCAGTTGATTTTTTCTCTCCTGAATTAACCCTTCTTTTTCAGTTGATTTTTCCTCTCCTGAATTAACCCTTCTTTTTCAGTTGATTTTTCCTCTCCTGAATTAACCCTTCTTTTTCACATGATTTTTGCTCTCCTGAATTAACCCTTCTTTTTCACATGATTTTTGCTCTCCTGAATTAACCCTTCTTTTTCACCTGATTTTTGCTGTCCAGAATTAACCTTTTTTTCAGGTCAAGAAAAAAAATCTGTGAAAATGAAGGGTTAATTCAGGAGAGCTGAGAATTAATTCATTAACTGAAATAAGGGTATTGAAAAAAAAAAAGAAGGGTTAATTCAGGAGAGCAAAAATCATGTGAAAAAAAGGGTTAATTCAGGACAGAAAAAATCATGTGAAAAAGAAGGGTTAATTCAGGAGAAGAAAATGAACTGAAAAAGAAGGGTTAATTGAGGAGAGCAAAAATCATGGGAAAAAGAAGGGTTAATTCTGGACAGCAAAAATCATGTGAAAAAGAAGGGTTAATTCAGGAGAGGAAAAATCATGTGAAAAAGAAGGGTTAATTCAGGAGAGAAAAAATCATGTGAAAAAGAAGGGTTAATTCAGGAGAGAAAAAATCAACTGAAAAAGAAGGGTTAATTCAGGAGAGACAAAATCATGTGAAAAAGAAGGGTTAATTCAGGAGAGCAAAAATCGTGAAAAAGAAGGGTTAATTCAGGAGAGCAAAAATCATGTGAAAAAGAAGGGTTAATTCAGGAGAGGAAAAATCATGTGAAAAAGAAGGGTTAATTCAGGAGAGGAAAAAATCAACTGAAAAAGAAGGGTTAATTCAGGAGAGACGAGATCATGTGAAAAAGAAGGGTTAATTCAGGAGAGCAAAAATGAACTGAAAAAGAAGGGTTAATTCAGGAGAGCAAAAATGAACTGAAAAAGAAGGGTTAATTCAGGAGAGCAAAAATCATGTGAAAAAGAAGGGTTAATTCAGGAGAGAAAAAATCAAGTGAAAAAGAAGGGTTAATTCAGGAGAGCAAAAATCATGTGAAAAAGAAGGGTTAATTCAGGAGAAGAAAATGAACTGAAAATGAAGGGTTAATTGAGGAGAGACGAGATCATGTGAAAAAGAAGGGTTAATTCAGGAGAGCAAAAATCATGTGAAAAAGAAGGGTTAATTCAGGAGAGAAAAAATCATGTGAAAAAGAAGGGTTAATTCAGGAGAGAAAAAATCATGCTGAAAAAGAAGGGTTAATTCAGGAGAGGAAAAATCAACTGAAAAAGAAGGGTTAATTCAGGAGAGAAGAAATCATGTGAAAAAGAAGGGTTAATTCAGGAGAGCAAAAATCGTGAAAAAGAAGGGTTAATTCAGGAGAGCAAAAATCATGTGAAAAAGAAGGGTTAATTCAGGAGAGGAAAAATCATGTGAAAAAGAAGGGTTAATTCAGGAGAGAAAAAATCATGTGAAAAAGAAGGGTTAATTCAGGAGAGGAAAAATCAACTGAAAAGAAGGGTTAATTCAGGAGAGACGAGATCATGTGAAAAAGAAGGGTTAATTCAGGAGAGCAAAAATGAACTGAAAAAGAAGGGTTAATTCAGGAGAGCAAAAATGAACTGAAAAAGAAGGGTTAATTCAGGAGAGCAAAAATCATGTGAAAAAGAAGGGTTAATTCAGGAGAGGAAAAATCATGTGAAAAAGAAGGGTTAATTCAGGAGAGAAAAAATCATGTGAAAAAGAAGGGTTAATTCAGGAGAAGAAAATGAACTGAAAATGAAGGGTTAATTGAGGAGAGCAAAAATGAACTGAAAGAGAAGGGTTAATTCTGGACAGCAAAAATCATGTGAAAAAGAAGTGTTAATTTAGGAGAAAAAAATGAACTGAAAAAGAAGGGTTAATTCAGGAGAGAAGAAATCATGTGAAAAAGAAGGGTTAATTCAGGAGAGCAAAAATCGTGAAAAAGAAGGGTTAATTCAGAAGATTAAAAATCATGTGAAAAAGAAGGGTTAATTCAGGAGAAAAAAATCAGGGGGAAAAAGAAGGGTTAATTCTGGACAGCAAAAATGAGAGGAAAAAGAAGGGTTAATTCTGGACAGCAAAAATCAGGGGGAAAAGAAGGGTTAATTCAGGATAGAAAAAATCAGTTGAAAAAGAAGGGTTAATTCTGGACATCAAAAATCAGAGGAAAAAAGGGTTAATGCTGGACATCAAAAATCAGAGTGAAAAAGAAGGGTTAATTCTGGACAGCAACAATCAGGGGAAAAAGAAGGGTTAATTCAGGAGAGGAAAAATCAACTGAAAAAGAAGGGTTAATTCAGGAGAGCAAAAATCATGTGAAAAAGAAGGGTTAATTCATGAGAGAAAAAATCATGTGAAAAAGAAGGGTTAATTCAGGAGAAGAAAATGAACTGAAAAAGAAGGGTTAATTGAGGAGAGCAAAAATGAACTGAAAGAGAAGGGTTAATTCTGGACAGCAAAAATCATGTGAAAAATAAGGGTTAATTCAGGAGAAAAAAATGAACTGAAAAAGAAGGGTTAATTCAGGAGAGCAAAAATCATGTGAAAAAGAAGGGTTAATTCAGGAGAGGAAAAATCATGTGAAAAAGAAGGGTTAATTCAGGAGAGAAAAAATCATGTGAAAAAGAAGGGTTAATTCAGGAGAGGAAAAATCAACTGAAAAAGAAGGGTTAATTCAGGAGAGACGAAATCATGTGAAAAAGAAGGGTTAATTCAGGAGAGCAAAAATCGTGAAAAAGAAGGGTTAATTCAGGAGAGCAAAAATCATGTGAAAAAGAAGGGTTAATTCAGGAGAGGAAAAATCATGTGAAAAAGAAGGGTTAATTCAGGAGAGAAAAAATCATGTGAAAAAGAAGGGTTAATTCAGGAGAGGAAAAATCAACTGAAAAAGAAGGGTTAATTCAGGAGAGACGAGATCATGTGAAAAAGAAGGGTTAATTCAGGAGAGCAAAAATCGTGAAAAAGAAGGGTTAATTCAGGAGAGGAAAAATCATGTGAAAAAGAAGGGTTAATACAGGAGAAAAAAATCAGGGGAAAAAGAAGGTTTAATTCTGGACAGCAAAAATTAGGGGAAATAGAAGGGTTAATTCTGGACAGCAAAAATCAGAGGAAAAAGAAGGGTTAATTCTGGACAGCAAAAATCAGGTGAAAAAGAAGGGTTAATTCTGGACAGCAAAAATTAGGGGAAAAAGAAGGGTTAATTCAGGAGAGGAAAAATCAACTGAAAAAGAAGGGTTAATTCAGGAGAGCAAAAATCATGTGAAAAAGAAGGGTTAATTCAGGAGAGAAAAAATCATGTGAAAAAGAAGGGTTAATTCAGGAGAAGAAAATGAACTGAAAAAGAAGGGTTAATTGAGGAGAGCAAAAATGAACTGAAAGAGAAGGGTTAATTCTGGACAGCAAAAATCATGTGAAAAAGAAGGGTTAATTGAGGAGAAAAAAATGAACTGAAAAGAAGGGTTAATTCAGGAGAGCAAAAATCATGTGAAAAAAAGGGTTAATTCAGGAAAGAAAAAATCATGTGAAAAAG
Organism: Erpetoichthys calabaricus; assembly: GCF_900747795.2. NCBI lineage: Eukaryota > Metazoa > Chordata > Cladistia > Polypteriformes > Polypteridae > Erpetoichthys > Erpetoichthys calabaricus. Next base: position 100,938,871 of record NC_041410.2, on the reverse strand, counting down.
AAGGGTTAATTCAGGAGAAAAAAATGAACTGAAAAAGAACGGTTAATTCAGGAGAGCAAAAATCATGTGAAAAAAAGGGTTAATTCAGGAGAGAAAAAATCATGTGAAAAAGAAGGGTTAATTCAGGAGAAAAAAATAACTGAAAAAGAAGGGTTAATTCAGGAGAGCAAAAATGAACTGAAAAAGAAGGGTTAATTCAGGAGAGAAAAAATCATGTGAAAAAGAAGGGTTAATTAAGGAGAAAAAAATGAACTGAAAAAGAAGGGTTAATTCAGGAGAGCAAAAAATAACTGAAAAAGAAGGGTTAATTCATGAGAGGAAAAATCAACTGAAAAAGAAGGGTTAATTCAGGAGAGAAAAAAATCATGTGAAAAAGAAGGGTTAATTCAGGAGAAAAAAATGAACTGAAAAAGAAGGGTTAATTCAGGAGAGAAAAAATCATGTGAAAAAGAAGGGTTAATTCAGGAGAGGAATAATCATTTGAAAAAGAAGGGTTAATTCAGGAGAGAAAAAATCATGTGAAAAAGAAGGGTTAATTAAGGAGAAAAAAATGAACTGAAAAAGAAGGGTTAATTCAGGAGAGCAAAAATGAACTGAAAAAGAAGGGTTAATTCTGGACAGCAAAAATCATGTGAAAAAGAAGGGTTAATTCAGGAGAGCAAAAATGAACTGAAAAAGAAGGGTTAATTCAGGAGAGCAAAAATCATGTGAAAAAGAAGGGTTAATTCAGGAGAGGAAAAATCAACTGAAAAAGAAGGGTTAATTCAGGAGAGAAAAGATCATGTGAAAAAGAAGGGTTAATTCAGGAGAGCAAAAATGAACTGAAAAAGAAGGGTTAATTCAGGAGAAAAAAAATGAACTGAAAAAGAAGGGTTAATTCAGGAGAGCAAAAATCATGTGAAAAAGAAGGGTTAATTCAGGAGAGGAAAAATCATGTGAAAAAGAAGGGTTAAGTCAGGAGAAAAAAATCAGGGGGAAAAAGAAGGGTTAATTCTGGACAGCAAAAATCAGGGAAAAAGAAGGGTTAATTCTGGACAGCAAAAATGAGAGGAAAAAGAAGGGTTAATTCTGGACAGCAAAAATCAGGGGAAAAAGAAGGGTTAATTCTGGACAGCAAAAATGAACTGAAAAAGAAGGGTTAATTCAGGACAGCAAAAATCAGGGGAAAAAGAAGGGTTAATTCAGGACAGCAAAAATCAGGTGAAAAAGAAGGGTTAATTCTGGACAGCAAAAATGAGGTGAAAAAGAAGGGTTAATTCTGGACAGCAAAAATCAGGAGAAAAAGAAGGGTTAATTCAGGACAGAAAAAATCAGGTGAAAAAGAAGGGTTAATTCAGGAGAAAAAAATAACTGAAAAAGAAGGGTTAATTCTGGACAGCAAAAATCAGAGTGAAAAAGAAGGGTTAATTCAGGAGAGAAAAAATCTTGTGAAAAAGAAGGGTTAATTCAGGAGAGGAATAATCAACTGAAAAAGAAGGGTTAATTCAGGAGAGAAAAAATCATGTGAAAAAGAAGGGTTAATTCAGGAGAGAAAAAATCATGTGAAAAAGAAGGGTTAATTAAGGAGAAAAAAATGAACTGAAAAAGAAGGGTTAATTCAGGAGAGCAAAAATGAACTGAAAAAGAAGGGTTAATTCTGGACAGCAAAAATCATGTGAAAAAGAAGGGTTAATTCAGGAGAAAAAAATGAACTGAAAAAGAAGGGTTAATTCAGGAGAGCAAAAATCATGTGAAAAAGAAGGGTTAATTCAGGAAAGAAAAAATCATGTGAAAAAGAAGGGTTAATTCAGGAGAAAAAAATGAACTGAAAAAGAAGGGTTAATTCAGGAGAGCAAAAATCATGTGAAAAAAAAGGGTTAATTCAGGAAAGAAAAAATCATGTGAAAAAGAAGGGTTAATTCAGGAGAAAAAAATGAACTGAAAAAGAAGGGTTAATTCAGGAGAGAAAAATAATGAGAAAAAGAAGGGTTAATTCAGGAGAGAAAAAATCATGTGAAAAAGAAGGGTTAATTCAGGAGAAAAAAATAACTGAAAAAGAAGGGTTAATTCAGGAGAGCAAAAATCATGTGAAAAAGAAGGGTTAATTCAGGAGAAAAAAATGAACTGAAAAAGAAGGGTTAATTCAGGAGAGAAAAAATCATGTGAAAAAGAAGGGTTAATTCAGGAGAAAAAAATGAACTGAAAAAGAAGGGTTAATTCAGGAGAGGAAAAATCAACTGAAAAAGAAGGGTTAATTCAGGAGAGAAAAAATCATGTGAAAAAGAAGGGTTAATTCAGGAGAAAAAAATGAACTGAAAAAGAAGGGTTAATTCAGGAGAGAAAAATCTTGTGAAAAAGAAGGGTTAATTCAGGAGAGGAAAAATCAACTGAAAAAGAAGGGTTAATTCAGGAGAGAAAAAATCATGTGAAAAAGAAGGGTTAATTCAGGAGAGAAAAAATCATGTGAAAAAGAAGGGTTAATTAATGAGAAAAAAATGAACTGAAAAAGAAGGGTTAATTCAGGAGAGCAAAAATGAACTGAAAGAGAAGGGTTACTTCTGGACAGCAAAAATCATGTGAAAAAGAAGGGTTAATTCAGGAGAAAAAAATGAACTGAAAAAGAAGGGTTCATTCAGGAGAGCAAAAATCATGTGAAAAAAAGGGTTAATTCAGGAAAGAAAAAATCATGTGAAAAAGAAGGGTTAATTCATGAGAAAAAAATGAACTGAAAAAGAAGGGTTAATTCAGGAGATAAAAAATAATGAGAAAAAGAAGGGTTAATTCAGGAGAGAAAAAATCATTTGAAAAAGAAGGGTTAATTCAGGAGAAAAAAATAACTGAAAAAGAAGGGTTAATTCAGGAGAGCAAAAATGAACTGAAAAAGAAGGGTTAATTCAGGAGAGAAAAAATCATGTGAAAAAGAAGGGTTAATTAAGGAGAAAAAAATGAACTGAAAAAGAAGGGTTAATTCAGGAGAGCAAAAATGAACTGAAAAAGAAGGGTTAATTCTGGACAGCAAAAATCATGTGAAAAAGAAGGGTTAATTCAGGAGAGCAAAAATGAACTGAAAAAGAAGGGTTAATTCAGGAGAGCAAAAATCATGTGAAAAAGAAGGGTTAATTCAGGAGAGGAAAAATCATGTGAAAAAGAAGGGTTAATTCAGGAGAAAAAAATGAACTGAAAAAGAAGGGTTAATTCAGGAGAGGAAAAATCAACTGAAAAAGAAGGGTTAATTCAGGAGAGACGAAATCATGTGAAAAAGAAGGGTTAATTCAGGAGAGCAAAAATCGTGAAAAAGAAGGGTTAATTCAGGAGAGGAAAAATCATGTGAAAAAGAAGGGTTAAGTCAGGAGAAAAAAATCAGGGGAAAAAGAAGGGTTAATTCTGGACAGCAAAAATGAGAGGAAAAAGAAGGGTTAATTCTGGACAGCAAAAATCAGGGGAAAAGAAGGGTTAATTCAGGACAGAAAAAATCAGTTGAAAAAGAAGGGTTAATTCTGGACAGCAAAAATCAGAGGAAAAAAAGGGTTAATGCTGGACAGCAAAAATCAGAGTGAAAAAGAAGGGTTAATTCTGGACAGCAAAAATCAGGGGAAAAAGAAGGGTTAATGCAGGACAGCAAAAATCAGAGTGAAAAAGAAGGGTTAATTCTGGACAGCAAAAATCATGTGAAAAAGAAGGGTTAATTCTGACAGCAAAAATCATGTGAAAAAGAAGGGTTAATTCAGGAGAAGAAAAATCAACTGAAAAAGAAGGGTTAATTGAGGAGAGCAAAAATCAACTGAAAAGAAGGGTTAATTCTGGACAGCAAAAATCAGAGTGAAAAAGAAGGGTTAATTCTGGACAGCAAAAATGAACTGAAAAAGAAGGGTTAATTCTGGACAGCAAAAATCAGGTGAAAAGAAGGGTTAATTCAGGAGAGGAAAAATCATGTGAAAAAGAAGGGTTAATTCAGGAGAGAAAAAATCATGTGAAAAAGAAGGGTTAATTCAGGAGAAGAAAATGAACTGAAAAAGAAGGGTTAATTGAGGAGAGCAAAAATGAACTGAAAGAGAAGGGTTAATTCTGGACAGCAAAAATCATGTGAAAAAGAAGGGTTAATTTAGGAGAAAAAAATGAACTGAAAAGAAGGGTTAATTCAGGAGAGCAAAAATCATGTGAAAAAGAAGGGTTAATTCAGGAAAGAAAAAATCATGTGAAAAAGAAGGGTTAATTCAGGAGAGAAAAAATAACTGAAAAAGAAGGGTTAATTCAGGAGAAAAAAATGAACTGAAAAAGAAGGGTTAATTCAGGAGAGAAAAAATCTTGTGAAAAAGAAGGGTTAATTCAGGAGAGGAAAAATCAACTGAAAAAGAAGGGTTAATTCAGGAGAGAAAAAAATCATGTGAAAAAGAAGGGTTAATTCAGGAGAGAAAAAATCATGTGAAAAAGAAGGGTTAATTAAGGAGAAAAAAATGAACTGAAAAAGAAGGGTTAATTCAGGAGAGCAAAAATGAACTGAAAAAGAAGGGTTAATTCTGGACAGCAAAAATCATGTGAAAAAGAAGGGTTAATTCAGGAGAAAAAAATGAACTGAAAAAGAAGGGTTAATTCAGGAGAGCAAAATTCATGTGAAAAAGAAGGGTTAATTCAGGAGAAAAAAATCATGTGAAAAAGAAGGGTTAATTCAGGAGAAAAAAATGAACTGAAAAAGAAGGGTTAATTCAGGAGAGGAAAAATCAACTGAAAAAGAAGGGTTAATTCAGGAGAAAAAAATAACTGAAAAAGAAGGGTTAATTCAGGAGAGCAAAAATGAACTGAAAAAGAAGGGTTAATTCTGGACAGCAAAAATCATGTGAAAAAGAAGGGTTAATTCAGGAGAAAAAAATCAACTGAAAAAGAAGGTTTAATTGAGGAGAGCAAAAATGAACTGAAATAGAAGGGTTAATTCTGGACAGCAAAAATCATGTGAAAAAGAAGGGTTAATTTAGGAGAAAAAAATGAACTGAAAAGAAGGGTTAATTCAGGAGAGCAAAAATCATGTGAAAAAAAGGGTTAATTCAGGAGAGAAAAAATCATGTGAAAAAGAAGGGTTAATTCAGGAGAAAAAAATAACTGAAAAAGAAGGGTTAATTCAGGAGAGGAAAAATGAACTGAAAAAGAAGGGTTAATTCAGGAGAGAAAAAATCATGTGAAAAAGAAGGGTTAATTCAGGAGAGGAATAATCAACTGAAAAAGAAGGGTTAATTCAGGAGAGAAAAAATCATGTGAAAAAGAAGGGTTAATTCAGGAGAGAAAAAATCATGTGAAAAAGAAGGGTTAATTAAGGAGAAAAAAATGAACTGAAAAAGAAGGGTTAATTCAGGAGAGCAAAAATGAACTGAAAAAGAAGGGTTAATTCTGGACAGCAAAAATCATGTGAAAAAGAAGGGTTAATTCAGGAGAGCAAAAATGAACTGAAAAAGAAGGGTTAATTCAGGAGAGGAAAAATCATGTGAAAAAGAAGGGTTAATTCAGGAGAGGAAAAATCATGTGAAAAAGAAGGGTTAATTCAGGAGAGGAAAAATGAACTGAAAAAGAAGGGTTAATTCAGGAGAGAAGAAATCATGTGAAAAAGAAGGGTTAATTCAGGAGAGCAAAAATCGTGAAAAAGAAGGGTTAATTCAGGAGAAAAAAATCAGGGGAAAAAGAAGGGTTAATTCTGGACAGCAAAAATCAGGGGAAAAAGAAGGGTTAATTCTGGACAGCAAAAATCAGAGGAAAAAGAAGGGTTAATTCTGGACAGCAAAAATCAGGTGAAAAAGAAGGGTTAATTCTGGACAGCAAAAATGAGAGGAAAAAGAAGGGTTAATTCTGGACAGCAAAAATCAGGGAAAAAAGAAGGGTTAATTCTGGACAGCAAAAATCAGAGGAAAAAGAAGGGTTAATTCTGGACAGCAAAAATCAGGGGAAAAAGAAGTGTTAATTGAGGACAGCAAAAATCAGGTGAAAAAGAAGGGTTAATTCTGGACAGCAAAAATCAGGGGAAAAAGAAGGGTTAATTCAGGACAGCAAAAATCAGGTGAAAAAGAAGGGTTAATTCTGGACAGCAAAAATCAGAGGAAAAAGAAGGGTTAATTCTGGACAGCAAAAATCAGAGGAAAAAGAAGGGTTAATTCTGGACAGCAAAAATCAGGTGAAAAAGAAGGGTTAATTCTGGACAGCAAAAATCAGGGGAAAAAGAAGGGTTAATTCTGGACAGCAAAAATCAGGGGAAAAAGAAGGGTTAATTCTGGACAGCAAAAATCAGGGGGAAAAAGAAGGGTTAATTGAGGACAGCAAAAATCAGGTGAAAAAGAAGGGTTAATTCTGGACAGCAAAAATCAGAGGAAAAAGAAGGGTTAATTCTGGACAGCAAAAATCAGAGTGAAAAAGAAGGGTTAAATCTGGACAGCAAAAATCAGAGGGAAAAGAAGGGTTAATTCTGGACAGCAAAAATCAGGGGAAAAAGAAGGGTTAATTCTGGACAGCAAAAATCAGGGAGAAAAGAAGGGTTAATTCTGGACAGCAAAAATCAGGGGAAAAAGAAGTGTTAATTGAGGACAGCAAAAATCAGGTGAAAAAGAAGGGTTAATTCTGGACAGCAAAAATCAGGGGAAAAAGAAGGGTTAATTCTGGACAGCAAAAATCAGAGGAAAAAGAAGGGTTAATTCTGGACAGCAAAAATCAGAGGAAAAAGAAGGGTTAATTCTGGACAGCAAAAATCAGGGGAAAAAGAAGGGTTAACCCCTTAACCGCCCTCTGCCGGATATATCCGGCATCGTAGCTTTATTGCTGACGCTTTACTGCCGGAACTATCCGGCACATTTGCCTGTGGTTATGTGAATGCCTTGCGCGTAGTATAACTGACAGTTTGGCGTGGGTATTATTACTACATTGTATTTCGACAACTCTGCGGTTGTATTGGCCGCTCACGTGATGTGATTCGAAAGTGAAAGCTGTGAATATGGCGAAACGTAAACTGACTTCAAGTGAGGTTTTGCAGGCGATTTTGGACAATAATTCTGATCATGATTGTAGCAGTTCTGAAGAAGATTTTAGCGACAATGATGATCAGCAACGTGCACTGCATGATACTGTGAATGACGACGCATCGGATGATGGCGATGAGTGGGTGTATCCCCAGCATCTCAGCTGGACTGCTGCCCGTTATCTGAGCCAGATGTGAAAGATCCAAACCGTGACCGCTTGTTCAAGCTACGTCCTTTGATTGACCATTTATTTCAAACATTTCAGCAGGTATTTCAGCAGGTAAATACTGCTTGAATAAATGTAAAGTAAAAAAACGAAAATTGTTCAGATTTCTCCTGGCATGGGGAATATTTAGGGAGTTGGCGGTTAAAGGGTTAAGGAGACTGTGGAAGATTTTGAGAAGGGTCCGGCTGCAGGTCGCAGACTTGGCCTTCCACGCCCCCGGCCTTCCACGACACGCCCCCAACATTTAGCGTCTGTCCTCTGACACATTGATTTACTTGCAAGAAAGTAACGTTGATTAACCCTGTAACCCTAAAAGATGATAAAATCGTTATTAATATGCCTTCGTCAGATCATGAGACCAGAATCCGACTTTCTGTTAATATTATTATTGTTGTAGTTCTTTTTAGAGTGAAAAAACTCAATTTCATAACACGATTCAGGGTTCGATAGTTAAAGAAAGAGGACATATTTTTTTAGATTAAGGTAACACCATACTAAATATCCATGTGGTTGTTCTAACTTCTATTATAGTGAATTGTATCATTTAAAATACTTGAAATTATTGTTACATTATTTCTGGAACCTCCTTCAATAAAAGGGAAAGTTCCGTTAATGACATTAATTTATTATGTTGCAAAATGAGTGATGATCAAAGCCATGTAAAAGAAAAGAAAAACAAAAACGCTTTTAAAATTGTTTGTATTGTACATTGTTTAAAATAATACAGCATAAGTGGGGACCTTCGTCCTCTAATGTCTGTCTTGAAATGTGTTTTCTTAATTTTATTCTACACTGCAGTTACAATACTGATAAATTTCAAGTGGTGTTGTTAAACTTTCAGACGTTTTCCTTGTTTTTAACTTTAATGCATAATTGTTTTCCCTGTGAATATTAAAGGAGCGTCAGAGACATACTGCATAAAAATAAATGCATGTTTTGGTAAATAGTTTTAAAATTATATCACATGAGTGAGTAAGGTTTTTTAATACTTGAAGTATGATTCTGTATTTTGAAAACCGTTGGTGGCATCGCTGCTGGCTCGCAGAAAGGAGACCCCAGGTTTATATCTCTTGTTCTCCCTGAGTGGAATCAGCATGCTCTCCTCGTGTCTGCATGGTTTCCTCCTGGTGCTCTGGTTTTCTTCCTCAGACGTAAAGGTTAGGTGTATTGGTGTTGCTAAAAATTGGCACTAGTGTGTGTTTGGTGTGTGTATGTCCGCCCTGCAATGCAAGGGCTCCCTGACGAGGGTTTGTTCCTGCCTTGCTGGCTTAGATAGGCTTCAGCACCCTACCCGGTGACCCTGTTCAGGACTGAGTGTTTCAATCATTGAATGAATGAATTAAATCTTGGTTACCATTAAACAATTTATTATGGTTATATATGAATTTTTACAGAGTGTAAAAATATGTTTTAAACTTTTGGTTAAGATGCCTCCATTCAGATACAAGAAATATCCTTTTCTCTGGAATGGCTTGCCTTATTATGTTAGATCTACTCCAATACTGACCATTTTAAGTCAAAGTCAATGAAGTCTTATCTCTTCTCACTAGCACTTGACCCTGTAAGACGCTGACATTATGTTTGTATAAGTTAGGTCATGTACAGTATATGCATGATTATAAATACAGTATGTATGTATGACTGTGGACATTTAGAGTTTATCTTTTATGTAATGGTGATTCTTGCAGTTATGTGATGTGTACATACTGTATATTTTAACTGCTTCTTTTACCATGTTTGTACAGCATTTCAGTTCAGTTTTTGCTGTTGAAAATGCTGTTTATAAATAAAATTTGCCTTGCCTTAAAAACATTATTTTAATGCATAACAATAATAAATGCAGATCTGAGACAATAGCTTAAAAAATAAAGCTGGTTTGCAACATTTATTACGAAAAAATTAAACAAAATATAAAAAAAGAACTAGAATTATAGGTAATAGAACAATGAGGGACATGTACGTTCATGTTACATTTTGTTACAAAACACAGTAATTTTTCTTTTTCCACTCATATTATCTAAAAACAAATGCATATCTTCCATATCTGAAAAAAGGAAGGTCAATGGTTCAAGGACATATTCCCTCTCCTCTTCTTCTTGAACTTCAGTTAACAAATCAGATTTTTGAAGGGCCTCCTCTATGTCGTCCTTCTCCATTGAGAGTAATGAAGGGAGTGAGACTTGCCCTTTGAAGACAGAATTATTCTCAGTACACCACTTCTCTGCCTCCAGAAGATGCTGAAGAATTTTGTGTTGCTGTAATATTTTGCTGAGAAGCTAGATTGCTTACTTTTCTCTCTCTCTTGCGCTGACTATCTGTGATCCTGACGTATGGGGTGTGAGCAGGGGGGCTGTTCGCACACCTAGACGATACGGACGCTCGTCTAAAAATGCTGAAAGATTATCTTCACGTTGCTATCTTTTGTAAAGCTGATTCCTGAAAATACATGCTGCACAGTGCTTCGCATACTTAAAAGCTCGAAGGGCACGTATTGATTTTTGACTGAAAAACAAACTCTCCCTCTCTCTCTCTTTGTCTGCTCCTGACGGAGGGGGTGTGAGCTGCCGCCTTCAACAGCTTTGTGCCGCGGTGCTTCGCATACTTAAAAGCCAAACAGACATATTGATTTGTTTCTTCCTTTGAAGAGGAAGATATGTTTGCATTCTTTTAATTGTGAGACAGAACTGTCATCTCTGTCTTGTCATGGGCACAGTTTAAACTTTTGAAAGAGGCAAATGTTTGTTTGCAGTGTTTGAATAACGTTCCTGTCTCTCTACACAAATCTGTGACCCAAGCATGACAATATAAAAATAACCATATAAACATATGGTTTCTACTTCGCGGATATTCTTATTTCGCGGGTGGCTCTGGAACGCAACCCCCGCGATGGATGTATAAGCCGGATTTATGTATAAGCCGATATTCTATTTTTTCATTTTCACAACTTTTTTCCTTAGATAAGCCGCGGCTTATTGACAAGAACTTAGGGTACATAAAGTCTTAGTTCTTGCAATAGGTAGTTTCAGCACATAAAGTGTAATCAATAGCTTCAGGCAATGTAAGAGTTAAATATGAAAGGCTAATGCCCATATCCTCTCTTTAAAGTAATCAGTAAGGCCACCAATTTTTACAAAACCTGAGGTTTTGGAATGAGCCAAGTAAATAAGAGATGAAGACTTTTGTGGCCAGAAAGCAGCAATATACTTCTTACATTGTAAGCTAATGATGGAAAGGTAATCATGTCCTTTAGGAGATTACCTGTGCCAATAGACTCAAGGACACACTAGCAGAATTTACAACTCAGAGAGTAGGAATGGGACAGTTAAATACACAGATACAGTAAGTGGAAGATGGTGGTCGCTCCTTTGGCAAGATGGCTGATATGACTTTTGGATCAAGGTAATGGCAGCTGATGATGGGGCTATTACATCCATTAGAAACTTAGCAATGTTTATTAGGCATTCGGAAATATTGGTGACTAGGAAAAAACGCAGGAATGCTGAGTCAGATAATGATGAGAAAAATATACAGAGTGAGGTAATCTTGTGATACATTATTAACATTGCTGTATTGGATCACTATATTATTAATACATCCATCCATCCATCCATTCTCCAACCTGCTATATCCTAACTACAGGGTCACGGGGGTCTGTTGGAACCAATCCCAGCCAACACAGGGCGCAAGGCAGGAAACAAACCCCGGGCAGGGTGCCAGCCCACCGCAGGGCACACACACACACACACACACACACACACACACACCAGGGACAATTTAGAATTGCCAATGCACCTAACCTGCATGTCTTTGGACTGTGGGAGGAAACCCACGCACACACGGGGAGAACATGCAAACTCCGCACAGGGAGGACCCAGGAAGCGAACCCGGGTCTCTTTACTGCAAAGCAGCAGCGCTACCCACTGCGCCACTGTGCCGCCCATTATTAATACACAATCCATTTAAAATTTTCTATTTTAAGTGTTGTATTTCTGTGTCACAAGAAGTACTAGGGTGTTGTACCATGTTAGCCATTATGAATGTAGTGAGAAGTCAAGCAAAATGACCCTTTTTATTGGAAAACTAAAAAGATTACACTATGCGAGCTTTTGAGGCAAATCAGGCCCCTTTTTCAGGCAAAATGTAATACAGAAACTGGAGTTCCCTGTGTATATATAGACACCAGGACAAATAACCACATTAAAAAAACCTTTCAGTGAGACATCTTAGATATAAAAAATAAACAGACCACTCCAGACTAAGATTCGTTTAATTAGAGAGAAGAACAGTGTATGGTCAAGATCTTTGACTAAGATAACTGTCGAACAAAGTCTTTTGAAGTTTCTGATGAGTTGAGAGAAAAGCCAAGCAAAATGACACATTTTGTGTACCAACTAAAAAGATTACAATATGCAAGCTTTCGAGGCAACTCAGGCCCCTTCTTCAGGCAAGATGTAATGTGATTTGATGAGTTGAGGTAAAACAGGCTTTAAGTTTTTTAGGCTTTGACTCCTACTGGTTAATGAGTAACAGTATGCATCTGAGACAAACATTACAAGTTTTTTTCTTACATTTTATTCACTATATAGTCAGCATTTTAAGCCAACATCAACAAAATGTAATCCATCTATCTTATGTAAGTTTATAAAATGAGGTGTCTGAACCTGCTCATTGGTGCCCTGTGCTAGATGTTGGAAAAGAGAGGCTGACGCTTCTTCTAAAAGAAAAGATTTGAAACATTCATTAACACAGTGCTAAGGAATAGCGAGACATTTTGTTCACTTCAGATGTAGTTCAAGTCTTTACCCATCTTCTGTTTTTTCATTAATGGCTCCATATAGTCTAGACCTGAAAACAGAAAAAAGCATAATATTTACTTAGGGAAATGTTACTAAATGAACCAAAAGAACATACACAAAAATGACACTGTCCAAGCTGTGCATCATTTCTGCACCTTCTAATTTTTTCTTATGTTCTTGGTCATCATTTAGAAGGGCATTTGCTAAATCAGTCCATCCATCCATCCATTTTCCAACCCGCTGAATCTGAACACAGGGTCACGGGGGTCTGCTGGAGTCAATCCCAGCAAAAACAAAACACCAATCCCGGGCAGGGTGCCAACCCACCGCAGGACACACACAAACACACCCACACACCAAGGCCAATTTAGAATCACCAATCCACCTAACCTGCATGTCTTTGGACTGTGGGAGGAAACCGGAGCGCCTGGAGGAAACCCACGCAGACACAGGGAGAACATGCAAACTCCACGCAGGGTGGACCCGGGAAGCGAACCCGGATCTCCTAACTGCGAGGCAGCAGCGCTACCACTGCGCCACCGTGCCGCCCCTAACTCTGTCCAATATGAGTATTTCCTTCAGTGATTTAAAAAAACAGCATTAAATATAACTGATACAGGTCCCGACCCCTGCAGCTAGGGGGTCCGGGGCAGAGCTCCGGCCGCCAAGCGATTTGCTGCATTCTGAGCTGCAAAAATGCGTTTTCCCCACATCTACAACCATCACTTTTTGACGATTTCTGTTTGACACTGACAACCGTAACCGTAACACACTGACAGGGGCCAAATTTGCAGCCTGTCATCACAGACTGTTGTACAAGGCCCTCAGTGAAGGGTATGAGTGATGGAGGTCGGAATGGGCCCGCAGAATTGTCATTAGTGACGATACATTAACAGATAAAGCTACATTTTTGCCAGCTTTTGCTGTTTCCACCAGGCAGCATGTGGAGGAAAATAGCTAGGCCAAGCACTCTTTTTTTTCCTTTTTATATTTTTTATAAATTTTTTTATTTTATGAAGATGAGATCCAAATTAATTTATTTTTACATTTTTATTCGGTTTTAATGCTTGTTTTCATACTTTCGAGATATTCAGATTTCCGTATAAAATAACTTACCGCCTTGGAGCCGGCAACAGGCGCACGGGCCTGAGTGAAGCGTAATGAAGATTGGAGTGCCGAGTGGAGATGTCCATTAGGTGATGGAATATGTTGCCTGTGAATTATATATATAAAAAAATTAGTAATAGAGGTTGGAGTGAAGGAGTCTGTTGCTCCATTGGGCCCTCCGCAGCAGCGTCGCGCATCACAGGAAAAAAAAAACCCTGGGGTGCAGTGGGCCCCCTCCAGCTGTGGGCCTGAAGCGGTCGCTTCGTTCGCTTCGCCCTAAGGCCGGCTCTGTGGGTAAGCATAAATGCGACATTACCGCAGAACTGACAAAAAAGTTATTAAAGGAAATTTAAACTTCATGTACCCCTTGGGGCTTGAATTCTCAAGCAACATTATACACCACCACTTCCTCAAAGCTGGTATGTAATTATAAAGAGGATCAAGCATAATCAAGTTATTAAAACTAAGTTTTATGTTATAAAAATATTTATGAAACCCATTACAAACATGCATTTAAAATAACTGGATTTTGAAAGGTAGGTATTTCTGGAACATCAAAACCACTAGGGACAGCAGGCTTAAAGTAAAACAAACAAACAAAAAATTATATAAATAAAATTAACGTAACTCAACACAATATCCAACACAAATTGTAGAAGGTTTCAAAAACGGGTACCCACAACCAGATACAATCCTGCCTCCACAAATACTGCAATGAAATAAGAGTGAACTAAAGTTGAAACATACCTCATTAAAGTCAAAGGGGGCCTCAAGGATGATATACAGCGCATTCTATAGAGAAATACTACATAATGTTTATTTAGAAACCTGGACACAACATTATATACAGACATACACAAAAATAATGTTAAAATATGAAATGGTCATACCATCAACATGAAAATTCCACAGTCATTGCTATTCATCTGACTTGGAAGGCCCTAATACAAGGAGCAAAAAATGAATCAAAGAAAAAAAAATACTGATCTAAAGTGTGTCTAAGTATCAAAGAAAAAAAAAGCTTAATTATGATATTTACAATGTCAAATCCTGATCATGATTTCCATTGTCCAGGAGACACATGTTGGGCAATTCTCCTGCAAGAAAAAAATAAGTAAACATGCGTAAGGCATTTTTACATTAACAATAAAAGTTTTCTTCATGAGTATATTAGCAAATATTAAATTACTATAACCAAATAATATTAATATATTATTATATGAGTAAACAGAAAGTAAATTCATACAAAAGGACTTTTTAAAGTGACAAGATTATCTAAAGTTCTTCAACAAGAAACACGTTTTTTGAACTGAACAACATGCTGGATTAGAACCTTCACCAGAACAGAACTTCATACTTCATTTAAACACCAAAATTCTCTTGGCCGCAAACACAAATGAGTCAAATAAAAAACCTGCACACAGCGACATAAGATATGTCACCAAATCCTTCTGGGTCATCTCTCTTCACATAAAAATAATCCAGAAAATATATTTCTTTCTGCTTTGGCTTCAACACCTATTATGTGATAGGCAGAATTTATTGAATCAAGCAGTAAGTCGCAATCCATTCTCTTTTTTCATACATTTTGCAGGTGTATCTGTAGATGAGGATATGTCAATAAAAAATTCTCTTGGCAATCTAAAGCCATAATTATGGGAATAATATAGTTTACAGCTTTGTAATAGGTTTGTATGTTAATCTTAATTGCTATAATGGGGATTATAAATGTTCTGAAATTTAAATGTGCAATGGAGAAACTAACTGATTTAAGGAATGATCAAAGTGCATTTGTTTTAATATTCTTCTGCTGCCACCTGAAACTACATATCTAGCATTATTAGGTGATATAATATTGGTTTGCAATGTCCCATTCTATTTGCTTGTATGACACTAGTACAATAAAATGTATTGCCTATAATCCATATTTGTAGCTGTTTCACCTGCTTATTCCTATATCTGTTTAATCGCCCAAGATTATATATGTAGAAGGGAAGGGGGAAGGAAGTGCTAAACTGCTGTACCTGACAAGAGTGAAGAGTGTTTGGGTTTTGAGGCATTCTGTTAAAGTTTGTGTAATTAAGCATAAAAGGGAAAATAGGGTCACATACAACTGTATGCAGCAAAAATGTCTAGTCAAAAAGTTTAAGATTAATTTCAAAGAAGGTGAATACATAGAAAAAATATATTTACTGTAAACATACACATAGTCTATAATGTCTTGAAGGAGTCCAAATTGGTATTACTAGTGCATCCTTCATGTGAGAATTGGCCTAAAATGAGAACAAATTGGTTAGTACTTTGAATATTGCAAAAATGATGGTCTCATTATATATGAAATGATAAATTCTTACAGGTAAACTTTGCAATGGATCAAGATTTCTTGGAGGCCCCCAAGTGGCAGTGACATACAAATCTCCCATGTAAATGTCTTTCCCCTGCACAGAACAATTCAAAACCTAAATGTATAAATTTAGTTTCTTCTGTATATCAAAATATCAGTACAAACATCAAAAATAGAAATATTTCACCATCCTCAGTGGAAGTATATATTCATTAATAGTAGGAACATACCTTTAGACTCGAAATTTGTTGCACCAAGTGTAAGCATGCATTACCAATTTATAAAACAGAAGCTAAATGTTAAGAATTATTTACAACATGCCATATAATGCAATAATTGCTTGACAACTTACAGTGGATTCCATTGAAGATTTTGGTCCAATTGTCTTAAAATCTGATCTTGTCAACCAGACTCCTTCCACTTCCAAAAGTATCTCAGTCTGTGACAGTTTGGTTTCCATTACAAAGCTGATTTGTGGCAAAATAGCAAATGACCATTGCACAATTTCCATTAAACATACAAATTTCCTTTAACATAAACTGCCCACATCTTAATATTACACATATGCTGTGGCATAGCATGCTTCAAGTACATAAATCCCCAAGATATTCTGTTTGCTTTCACATTCTGCAGACTTGTGAGACCTTCACAATGAATTCCACATTGACCTGGAATACACACAAAACAGTATTAGTTTAGGTTGCAACTCACACTTACACTCACAAATTTGTCATTTTCACCATTAAATGTGACTGCAGTGGCTGGACAGGCTGCGTGAAATGTTCCTGAGTGACTTATTGAATGCACTGGGGATGTGATTGCTTGATGAACAGCTGATGGAGATGGAGGAGAAGGAGCTAAAGAAGCTGCTTGAAGAGCTGCAAAACAATTTTTTCAACTAAAAGAGGACACATTTCAATACAATATTTTTGAACATGACATGATAATAGATAGATAGATAGATACCTAGAACTGCCTTTCCATTAGAATCGAAGGCAATTTTACTTCCTGGACAAATCTTTCTCAGCTCAGCCAGCGCATTCTGATTGACACTCTGATTGTGTTGCTGTATAATGGATCTCATCAGGAACCCATGAGCAGACGGAAAGAGCATATTCAGAAAATAATTGTTTTTCAGCATCTCTGCAAAAAGCTGCTCTGCCCTCTGAGAATTTATCCACCCTTGCAATTCTGGAACCAATGAAATTCTTCTCAGCACATCCTTCTCATCCTTTGTGTTGTATTGGTGGAATGTATCATACAGAGTATAGTGCTCAGCGGATCCTGTGACAGGATGACCATTTGAATCAGGTGTGACTTTTTTTAGCATTGAGCCAAGGCAAATTTATTTTTAATTTTTCTTTAACTGCCATTTCAATGTTGTCACAGGTTGCCTGTGCTAGTTGTCCTTCATTTGAATTAAATAAAGGTCTCTCTGGCTCCCGCAACTTGCAGTGGTTTACCAAACCCCTGGCAAAGTCATAAACAACCACAATTTGGAATATGCATCCAGGACAGCAACATATCAACATAGTCTCTTGGACTTTCTGCCCTGATCTTGAATTTAACAGAGTAGACTACTCCACATGGACACATGATCACTGCCCAGCCAACTTTTCAAACATAAAACAGAATCAACATAAGTATTGCTGTATATAAAATCATCAGATATAAATAGCTTTTAACACCAAAAACAAGACATATTAACAAACCTCCACTCACCTAATGCACCCCAAACCTTCTGAAACACCTTGTCATATGTGCTTCGAGTTTGCATTTTTGCCCTTAAGCGCATGACAAGATCCATTTTTGATCCCTTAGAGTCAAGCTTGCATTGTTTACAAAGTTTTCTGATGGTGTTAACCTTTAGAAATGACAATAATGAGAAAGTAGCACCTTCTAATAACAAAAACTACTCATACTGTTGTGTATAGTAATTTACCTTTAAATTCATGACTTCATTTGTGAGACAATCCTCTGTAATATCAATGTCACCTTCATCTTGGGACTTATTTGACACATGTACTTTAGCATACTCTGTGTTAGCAACAATGTGACTTGATCTGGTTTGGGGTCCTATCCAGGGTGCCTACTAATGGTAACTTGGCAAAATGACAAAAGGACTATCACGGTTGCCTGGAAAAAGGGAAAAGACTTCAAAATGGACCCTTTCGAATTACATTCAGGCAGCTGTTAACAAATAAAAATGTCATGAGCTTACATTTCACAAAGCCTCTACCAAGAATTTCTCTTTCCACGAACTTCCAATAGTCTTCCATATCCACCTCCCCTTTAAAATCTGGTGGGGGTTCTTTCACGTCA
The DNA here is from genome assembly GCF_900747795.2 of Erpetoichthys calabaricus. Lineage (NCBI taxonomy): Eukaryota > Metazoa > Chordata > Cladistia > Polypteriformes > Polypteridae > Erpetoichthys > Erpetoichthys calabaricus. The sequence goes on along the minus strand of NC_041410.2, from coordinate 100,921,108 downwards.
CTTGCTGAAAAAAAAAAGATTTTTATTATAATGACTCATTGTTGTTTATTGCCATACTATCCCTCGAGCACAGAAACTCTAGGACTGAAGTCCTGCTGTCCTCTGCAAAGAACGGCTCAACCAGGCATGCATGTACTCAGGAAGTCCTTACCAGCCATTTTAAAGACACCCTTTTTGTGTAAGTCCTTGATAACAATAGGAGGATGATGCCCACAGTTCACACAAGAGAAATTATAATCATGGGACATCACTGCCTCAAAATGTAGGTATGTATGCAATATGGCATTATGACTTGGGTAGGGCACTTCATTAGTTTTTTCAAGGCTGCTTATGACCCTTTCAACAGCTGTGAGACTCTAAATGTGGAGAAAAAAAACATGTTCAGGCACTAAGACAAGAATATATATATATATTTCAGAAACTTTTCTAAAATCCAGCAGTCACAATGTACATACAGACAGCATTCCCAGTATGAAATACAGTAATGCTAAAATGTAATGGTAAATTACATATATCTTTATTACATTGCTATGAGAAAAATAATAAAAATAAAACAATTTTGTACTCATACAATCATCCAAGGTTGATATTAAATTGGACACTCCCTCAATGTGAATAAAAAAGTACATGGGCCCCATTGATTTTGGCCCAGTGCATTTATGGGTCCAAGTGGAGTGCACTTGTAATAAACTACAATTATGGGTAAAGGTATAATTGCAAATAATGTGTTTTTGCTTCCATCCATAATTTATCTACTTCCTGTCTTATACTGATTAAGTACAATGTCTAGTATACATTTTGGACAGCACAGGTGAGTGAGGGAGTAGTCACAGTAAGTGATCAACACAGGAAAGTATTTCCATTACATTAAGAATGTAAAACTAAGCTATAATGTGTTTCGACTATATCAGGGGTGGGCAAAGTCATTCCTGGAGGGCCGCAGTGGCCGTTGGTTTTTGTTCCAACCCAGTTGTTTAATCAGAAAACAATCCTTGCCAATAATTACATTTCATGGCTTGTTAGTGCTTTAACTCTGCTATGTCAAGTCATTCTCATATCCTAGATTTTTTTTCCATTCTAAGGATATCATCCAAATATTTTGAAGTGTAAGACGGATGAGTAATTCTCAATCCTTCACTTTTTTCTCTTCTCTTTCCTTCCAAGTATTTAATTAAACCAAATAGTGCACGATAAATACACACAGGTGTAAAGGGTAACAAGCAAAATGGATAACTGCTGGTTTCTTTTGTCGTTTGCATCTTATTGCTAATAAGGAGCAATTAAAAACCAAGAATGCAGCTGTTTAAGACTTAAATAAGCAATAAGAGTTCAAAAACTTAACGAGGGACATAACTAAAATGAAGCAGAAGTGTTTCTAGAGCAATAAGTGCTTCTTATTAAACAATTGGGTTGGAACAAAAACCTGCAGCCTCTGTGGCCCTCCAGGAATGACTTTGACCACCCCTGGACTATATGGTTTTGGTTTTAATTATTTTTAAAATCTTCTGTGTACTAAACTCTACCTGGTAAAATCTACTGAGATGAATGCCTTTATTTAGATTGGTAAAGAACCTGAATTGAATTAAGCAAAAAAAGACACAGATATGATATGGTCATCAAAATTATGTAAGCCATCTTTTCATTCTTGATAACAGAAGAAACTGTCACAAAGTCCACATCGTCTGTAATATGTGGAAACATCTAAAAAAAAAAGAAAGAAAATCAAGCAAAAATAATTCAAAATAATAATAATAATAATAATAATAAAATTCATTACATTTATATAGTGTTTTTTTCAGTACTCAAAGTCAATGTAAAACTACAATATGAATATGCTAGATAGGTAGCTGTACACATGGAGGTGCTATAGTTTTGCACATCACATCAAATAAATAAGAAATCTTATTTTATGAGATCAAAGACAACAACAGAATACAAATAATACTTAAAAAACACTTACATATTTGACAAAAAACTGTTTACAACATAATATGACAAACCTGTAACAATACCAGAGAATATGATGACCTTTCCTTTATGGGTAATAGGAATTGGATCAGACAAAGGAACCTTCCCAGGTCAGTGGGCAAAAAATGTCTCATATGGAATCAGGTGCATTGGGAAGTCACCCATTTTTGGTGTGGCACAAACTTCACAAGGCAAACCATATGGGATTGTTTTATTCCTCTGAATGTACTGCACAAGTCTCACAAGTAAATTGCCTCTAGGAGGATAGCAAACATCTCATGACTGTTGTTCAGAATCATAGGAGCCACTGTAAATGGTGACAGAGTCAAAAACATCATTTCCTGTTGTCTTAACTTTTTTAAAGTGTTCAGGGCGTGTTTGAAATAAATGCCATTTAGATATAGCCTTGTGTATACATGACGATACAGGCTTGCAAAAGGCACAGTGCCAGGTATTCAATTTCTTGTTATAATGGACCATCACCCTTCCCAGGCGAGACCTGAATGATATATGTGGTTCAAACACTGATAGATATATTTGTGATTTTTCTTCTCCAAGAGAAATGTCTTTACTTAATGGCGTCTGCTGTGTTTCTGCCATCGGTTTACGATGTAAACATGTTTTCATTATCTCTTTACCAAACCATTTTGCTTGTATCATTCTAGTTAATACTTCTTCCTGAAGTGTAATGTCTGGCATAGCAGTAACTGGAGAGAGGCCAAAGACCTCAGATGGAAGCATTCAAATCCCATGAATCCACTCCTTTGAGAAAATTCTGATGCTCGTTTGCATTTCTCTAATTCGCAGATCATAACATGTTTAGCTCCCCATGTGCACTTTTGAACTTGAATGGGGTATCTAGGTCCAGTGGAAGTTTTTGCCACTGCAAAAATGCCCCTTCTAGAATCAATACAATCTGAAGGAAGCCTATTATATTCATTTATTTCAATGTTTGTTGAGGAATGTTGTCTTTTTATATGTAACTTGAGATTTTTTTTTGTACAACCTCACATTACAAAAGGAACAAAATGTCTTCTTGTCTTTTGCATATTGTAGAATTTGTGATCCTCTAAAACTAGTGACAGGTGCTGCTGAACTGACATTGATGGTAGCAATGGAGGGCACAGTCTCTTAGGGAGAAGTACTGGGGATATTCTCTCTGGTGGGCACAGCTGTGATAGTCTCTCTGGTTGGCACAGCAGGGGAAGTCTCTCTGGTGGGCAAAGTGGGGGCAGTCTCTGTTGCGGGCACAGCGGGGGAAGTCTCTCTGGCAGGCACAGCGAGGGCAGTCTCTCTGGCGGGCATGGGTGTGACCAATTTTTGACATTTTTGTAAGTGAGTTAAAAACCTTTGTCTTTTGACAATGATGCACCAGAACTCTGCTCACATCGCGTCGTTTCGTACCGCAAGCCGCAAGTAGTAAGTCTGTGATAAGTGGAATACCGCTACACTTTGCACTCACTGGACGGAAGGACAAGCCCGACCGCTTTTATATAGTGTCTTGATGATATATATATAAATATATATATATATATATATATATATATATATATATATATATATATATATATATATATATATATATTGTGATATGTGGCCGGCTTGGCATTCCGGCCAATACCCCCAGGCCGCCAGGTGGAGCTTCACCTGCAGCATGGACATGCCCCGAGTTCCAGCAGGGACTCATGGACTATGTAGTTTTTATGCGCAGCCCTGCTGGATGCCTTGGGGACCACCAGGAGTCGCTGTAGGGAAACCCGGGGACTCTTATATACCCTATGATCCGGAAGTACGTCATAATCCCAGGACAGGAGGAAACGATGTACTTCCGGGGTAAAGAAAAGGACTGTTTACCCTGACCCGGAAGGAATACGGACTTGTGGGTTGTGCCAGGAACCCCTTCCGGGTCAGGGAGTATAAAAGGACTATGGGTAAGCCCAGACACTGAGCTGAGCTGGGAGGTAGGGTGGCAACGTGTCTGGGAGTGGTGGTATTGTGTATGGATTATTGTTTATTGATTAGATATATGAGTGTTGTAGTATATAGGGTGCTTAGTGCACATATTAGTCTAATTAAACGTGATATTTGGACTTTTATATGGTGTCTGATGTCTGCTCAGAGGGTTCAAGGGGTCACGGAGGCCTTAATCTCTCACAGTGGCGTAGTCGGCAGGATTCTCTGGCCGTCCGGTTTTGGCAGAGGACCTGAATTCAAATAAATTTCTGTGGGGAGAGAACCCTAAGCAGATAACGTCGGAGCACCCGAAGGTTGAAGAAACACTCCAATTTAAAAGCGCTGCTATAGTGAGCCTTATACAGATCATGATGGGGAAGAAATCGGGAAAGAAGAAGGGCAATCCCGACTGGGTGAAAAACATGACGGAAGCCGAAATGACCTGGACTTACCTGACTGGGAGTGAAGAAGATCGAGCAATAATAAAAGCGGAGCAAGCTCGAGTGGCCCAGCAGCAAGAACGCTATCGGCCATCGGTCGTGTCTGAATCCCAAAAAGGGTTAGGAACCCAGCTGCCAAGTGTGGAGGTATGTGCAGGGAAAACGCCTGAGGTTTCGGGGATGTTTTCTTATTTTACAGAGACATGCTTCCAGAAAGCAGACGGTGCATTGGATACCTGCGTCGTACCTTGGCTAGATGGCCGCGATACTCGGAAGGCAGGCCAGGCTGGGAGTAGGCACTTCACAAGCCCATTCGCGGATCCTGACCACGTGACCTCACGTGATGGATTGTGGGAAGGAGAAGGTCAACTCCAGTCCATAGGTGAGGTCGTCGTTTCCCCAGTGGATCAAAGCTCCCTGAAAGGGAAGGGGGTGGCGAGCGAAGCAGCGCCGAAATTAAAAAAAGGAAAGGAGGAGAGGGACGTGACTGAACGGGCTGCAGATAACTTTGAAAACGCAGACCGCAGTCGGCCGCTGGAGGCTACCCGATCCTATTTTGACTCCAACTTCCCAGGAGTCTTTGCGGGACTCTGAGCACGTGCCGACAACGGACGTGCCCATTGGCTCTCGGCCGGTAGCAGCGCCCAGGCCATCTGAACTGCAAGACTCCAATGACCAGAAGCCTCCGCGAAGCCCAGCAGAGCACGTGATCGGAATGGACGTGCTCATTGGCTCCCGGTCGGCAGGTGAGTCAAATACGGAACCGAACTTACCTCCGGTCGAAATAAATAATGTTTTGGACATACGGGATCTCGAGAAGTTGCTCGGATCCGTGAGTCTGTTTTTACAGGACTTAAAAAACTTAAAAGAACGCGTGGAAGAGCTGGGAGCTACAGCCGAGGCGCCGCTAAAGGGACTGCTGGAATACCTGCGACGATTAGGCCGAGAAGCCCCGTTCTCGTGTGATGCAGCGGTACAGGTAAGCCCGAGCCGTACCGTATATATTAAAGGGACACAGTGCGATCCGGCACCGCGGTTAATAAGTAGCGGTTGCCAAAGCGCTGTTTGCCTGACAGTGGAGAATGGCATGGTGACTGAGTGGACGGGTGAAGGTCCGATCGAACCGAGACAGCGGTACGAGATGGCTTACCGGAGCGATACCGACCTCGAGACCCCGTCCCGCGTGAAGAGGGAGTTGTCGCTGGTTAATGGAGGGGCGGAAGAGGTGCCAATCAAACCGGGGCGGCTGAAAAGTGCTGTTACCCGGGGCGAGGGGTTACCAATGACGCCGCCTCCTATATTGTATAGGACAACGGGCGTGCAAACAGCAAAGAGGCTTTCTCTTTTCCATAGAGAGCCTCACGCTGTGCACAAGCCCCAGAATAAGCAGGAGATCCACAAGCTGGTACGCGGGTCTCCTGACAAGATAGAGAAAAGGGCAGAGAGCAACGAGGCGGCCATAACACCCTCCTTGGCGGAGAAATGGGCGGATAAGGAGCCGGACGTTCCATGGCGGTTCCAGTCTCACAGAGGAAGGCGACCAGGAGGACGGCGGGTGTGCTATAACTGTCGTCGGCCGGGACACCTATGGCGATGTTGTCCTCGGAGGACAGGGGATCAGAGGGATTCTCGTTATGATGTTCCCCCAAGGTTCTCCGGGGAGGCTAGACAACAGAGCCATGGCCCGGAGTCCGTGTCCTCTTGGGGGAGGATGTCCCTCGGGGGACTGGACGCTCCGCCCCAGTTGGCTTCGCTAAAGGGAGGGTACTGTGATATGTGGCCAGGTTGGCATTCCAGCCAATACCCCCAGGCCGCCAGGTGGAGCTTCACCTGCAGCATGGACATGCCCCGAGTTCCAGCAGGGACTCATGGACTATGTAGTTTTTATGCGCAGCCCTGCTGGATGCCTTGGGGACCACTAGGAGTCGCTGTAGGGAAACCCGGGGACTCTTATATGCCCTATGATCCGGAAGTACGTCATAATCCCAGGACAGGAGGAAACGATGTACTTCCGGGGTAAAGAAAAGGACTGTTTACCCTGACCCGGAAGGAATACGGACTTGTGGGTTGTGCCAGGAACCCCTTCCGGGTCAGGGAGTATAAAAGGACTATGGGTAAGCCCAGACACTGAGCTGAGCTGGGAGGTAGGGTGGCAACGTGTCTGGGAGTGGTGGTATTGTGTATGGATTATTGTTTATTGATTAGATATATGAGTGTTGTAGTATATAGGGTGCTTAGTGCACATATTAGTCTAAATAAACGTGATATTTGGACTTTTATATGGTGTCTGACGTCTGCTCAGAGGGTTCAAGGGGTCACGGAGGCCTTAATCTCTCACAATATATATATATATATACACAAGACTATAGAATCCGCTGACAAACCCAATCTGTTAATGCCAAACAATAAGAGTTTAACAGACGTCATTAAACTTTATTATGAGTTTGTAGAGAAAAGCCAATCAAAAAGGCCCCTTTTATTGGCTAACTAAAAAGATTACAATATGCAAGCTTTCGAGGCAACTCGAGAAGGGTATTGCTGCAGACAGGAGACATTATGGGTGGATCTGAAGGCGGGATAACTGTAAATGGAAGTGGATAGTATTGGCTAATTCAGAATTTCAACGCATGAGATTATTGTTAAAGTATTACAATCAAAAACTCACTCAACGTTTGAAGTTGTCTATCAAGTGTAACTTCCACCAATCTTTTCTCAGTTAGTGATCCCTACCGCTTTGAGGTTCCACCTCATAGAGTTTCTTTTGAAATAGCCTTGCGCTGTACTAAGCAACGAAACTCTGTTAAAGAAAAGAAAACAAAGACGAAGCAGCAGCGAAGAAACTCTATTAGACCAAAGAAGAAGCGACGAAACGAATTGTTTGTTATTTCTGACAATGGAAGTAAGTTTGCTTCTAAATTAAAACGTATGAAAATTGCAATTGCTAAGTTTTCTTCAAGTTTTTCAAATAACCTTTTGTTTCTTTGTTGTGATTGTACGTTTGTATAAATAATAATATATATTGTATTCACGTTTGTAGTAATAATCATTTTCGCTGTAGTAATTGATGCATATTCAGTGCTTGAAGTGGTCCGGCACTCAGCGGTGCCGGCAAATCTTCAAACGCCGCAAAGCAAGTTTCACGGGCAACATCCACCCACACCCACCCCCTCTCCGGTGCTCAGTGGAATGCTAGTTGATCACCGCCAGTAGTTTGGTTCCCTATTAACTCTGTGCATATTTACATTTATGAGATGTTTGATTAAAACGCTGTAATGTTATTTTACATTTTTTTAAACAGGATCATATCATGATCAAAAATACCACAGACATTCCGTCCGTACTTCAATCTTCAGATGTGTTTTTGTGCCCTTTCTGTCATCCGCGACTGTATTCTTCACGCTCGTATATACGAGCAAATGAACACTTGCGAGATCACCGCAGAACAGCAGTTTCCTACAGAGGTACGTTTATCCCACTTTTCCCATTAACTCAGGCTGAGTATGGGTGGTAAATATTCAGTGTTTCCTTTTTATTTTTTAACAATTTATCCCATAATTTTATGTGTCCATCTCCTATGGTCTGGTTTAGTGGGTGCCAAATGACCTGTGCCTTGTTAGAATAATTTACAGATATTGGTACTTGTTCTGAGTGTACCATTGCTGAGTGCCGGTGCGGGTACCCTGCTTTTGGAGATGCTCCTTTTTGGGATGCTTGGACAATCAAATGTGACACCTCACATCCAACCAGGGGAAAACAGTTTAAATAAGCTTGGAATTTTACATTTTTTAATATCTAAATAAGTTCATATAGTGTTACTTTAACTACACCAGTATGTGTTTTGTTAAACGAAAAAGGTAAACTTTTACTGGCACTCTTTTTTTTCTGTTAAATGAATAACATCAATATTTTAATGTCTAAAAGTCAGGACCAAGAAGATCATGGCAGCAGTGAACTCGTTGAGGAATATACTGATACAGCCACACCAAGGTATTAATGTAGAACTTAGTCTACCACTGTGGTTTGATACTTGGTTCAACTTGAGTAAAAACCTTAAAATTGAACATGGTATGAAGGATTGTCATAAGCTTTTTGACCCGTTGTCACATGGGGAGTGTTAGATTGGTTATTTTGATTGTTAGAATAAAAATATCTTCAAAGCTTTTCTATGACTTGCATATTACTTTAGCCAGTGTCTGGACTGGTGCAATCATAATACTCTGAAGTAATGGATGTATTCAGAAAAGCTATTGAGATCACATCCAACAGGAGTTTTTGTAGTGATCCACAGAGTAATCCTCACAGTTCCAGCTGTCTTCCAATGTGTCTACTTTTCCGAGAAAACACAACTGTTCCGACCAAAACCAGACAGCTTGCATAAGACAAATACTACATGTGACAGTCTGATGCATTTATTGGTGTGTGTCCACAGTGTAGGAGAGCAGGCTGGCTGTGTGGCTGCAGTGGGGCAGCTGACTGAAGAGCAAGTGGCTCAGGTTTTTGCAGCTGCAGAGATCAGCAGGGCCTACAGGAGGACTCAACATGAGAAACTGTTGGAGTTCATAATAAAGGACCATGGAGCAGATGATCACTTGCTGGTAACTTAGTTCAGATGACAAGTAAAACTTTGGTATTGTAATCTATCTGGCAGCAAAGAGCTATGATAACTTTATAGTGCCAAACACTTGTATTTTCTTGTCCAACAGGCTGTTGTATCTCATAAGGTATCGTCCAAATGGTTAAAAAATTATGAAAATCCTAAAGGTCACCAGGTAATGACTTATATAGAAGACTAGCAAAATACCCGCGCTTCGCAGCGGAGAAGTAGTGTGTTAAAGAGGTTATGAAAAAAAAAGGAAACATTTTAAAAATAACGTAACATGATTGTCAATGTAATTGTGTTGTCATTGTTATAACTGTTGCTGTCTTTTATATATATATATATATATATATATATATATATATATATATATATATATATATATATATATATATATATATATATATATATATTATATTATATATATAATATACACACACACATAAACATTTATATACATATACATATATATACATATCTACATATACACATCTACATATATATACACACATACATAAACACACACATAAGACTTACTGACTGAAACGGGCTGTCATTGACAATCATGTTACGTTATTTTTAAAATGTTTCCTTTTTTTTTCATAACCTCTTTAACACACTACTTCTCCGCTGCGAAGCGCGGGTATTTTGCTAGTATATATATATATATATATATATATTTATTTATATATATATATATATATATATATATATATATATATATATACATATACACACATACATGTAGTTTTAATAACACAGAAATCAATATAAACATTAACATCATTATCATATGAGAATATGAAGTAATATATAAGAAGCACATTTCATATAAATATAAATTATTAAACAGTAAAATCTTCTTCTGTAATTTGCTACCGTGGCAATTTGTGTGTCTGTCCAGGATTTTAAATGACCTGTAGTTCGCAAACCGTTTCACCTATACACTTGAAATGTGGTACACATATAGTACGTCACGTCTACTATCCGCTTTATGGGTGATGATTGTTTTACTCTTTTTATGTTTATTTTATTTTATTGTAGAATCAACTCCTATCTGCGCACAGCAGGGCAGCCGTGGGCGGATGTGTATGGTGTATTCACTCCATGTTATCATGCATTGCGCTGTCAGTGGTATTTTGATAAAAGAATTTGAACAACATATAAGAAGCGTATAAATTATTAAACAGTAAAACATTAACATTTAAGAAGTAAAGTTACATTAAGTACTACTGCAGTGCCTTCGGGTATACCTCATTTTTTGTTTGCCCATTACATGCTTAAATGTATACATTTTTTGGTGCACCTACCCGAGAACACGCGACATATAACCGAGCGTGGGAGAAGCATGGATTTTAAACACGCGTTGAGTTGATCTGCTGGTCTCCCTCGTGGAACAACTGGTAATGTTTGACTAAAATCTACAGCGAGTAAAACGACATTACCTCCTATTTTTTTTTTTACGATCTCTGAGATCTTGCTTTTTTCGGTTCAAGGCTTCATAAGCTCTTTTATGTTGTATGGTGTACTTATCCCAAACCATCATATTTGAATGTTGCAAGACTTTCGCCTTGTATGTAGATCGGGGTAATTACATTCATTGCATTCCTAGTCTGAATCACAATGTGATTGTATGGGTGGTTACCTGGCACTGTAGGGTTGCCACCCGTCCTTTAAAATACGGAATGGTGCTGCGTTTGAGAATGAAATTGCGCGTCCCGTTTTGAATCAATACTGGACGGGATTTATCCCGTATTTTTTTTATAATTTTTTTTTTAAAGCAGCGTCTCATGCAAATCATCCCACACGCATTTTATGAAGATGCCTCCTTTCCTACTTTTGATTGGGTAATACTTGATGTCATCGTTACTTTGATTGGTCTTTTTAACTGTCCAGTGAGGAGGGCATGTCTTTTAAGTACAGTCTGCAAAGTGTTGGCACTGAGATGTGGCGTCAGCGCCATAGTTGAAGCCCCTAACGTTGCGGTCAGCAAGTCGGCTAACATCCACCATGTGCCGTCTTTCAGTTGCGAGAAGCAGATCATAGAATGGTTGAAACTGTTGCCCCTAACGTTGCGCCACGGCGTGTGGTTCGTTTATACCTCGTGTCTTCTCATTAAAGTTTTATCTCGCGAATATGTTATTGCAATCCGCAGCGGGAGCGTTTCTATAAACTTAATTTAAACTTACGTTTTACACCGTGCTTTGTTTCCCTTATGAACATGCTTGTATGCTTAAGTCGCTCCGTTCTCAATTGTTTAATTAATTTTTTGGTGTTCGCTGTTTGCGGCTCTTCCTCCATTTCCCCCTACTTCGTTCTTTTATCTCACGAATATGTTATTGCAATCCTTAACGGGAGCGTTTCAATAAAGTGATTGAAAATAGTTTTGCATTTACCTTTTTAGTAAAAGGCGAGCTTTTAAGCCTGAGAAATCACCCCGTAAATGCACACGTTTAATTGCACATGTGTTAATATGTATGGTTACACAGTATTAAAAGACAGTGAACAACGTCAGTTACCTTTGTTCCCGTGTTTGATAAAAGGTGAGCTTTTAAGCCTGAGAAATCACCCCGTAAATGCACACGTTTAATTGCACATGTGTTAATATGTATGGTTACACAGTATTAAAAGACAGTGAACAACGTCAGTTACCTTTGTTCCCGCGTTTGATAAAAGGTGAGCTTTTAAGCCTGAGAAATCACCCCGTAAATGCACACGTTTAATTGCACATGTGTTAATATGTATGCTTACACAGTATTAAAAGACAGTCAAAAATTAACGTCATTTACCTTCGTTCCCGCGTGTGACTCGTGCTGTAAATCTCTTCCTTGTTTTTAGTTCACGTGATTACGTAGGAGGCGTGATGACGCGATACGTGACCCCGCCTCCTCCATTACAGTGTATGGACAAAAAATATGTTCCAGTTATGACCATTACGCTTTGAATTTCGAAATGAAACCTGCCTAACTTTTGTAAGTAAGCTGTAAGGAATGAGCCTGCCAAATTTCAGCCTTCCACCTACACGGGAAGTTGGAGAATTAGTGATGAGTCAGTCAGTGAGTGAGTGAGTCAGTCAGTCAGTCAGTCAGTGAGGGCTTTGCCTTTTATTATTATAGATGAGGAGCTGATAGATGGCCTCTACAACTTCTTGGATAAAGTGCTGTCAAAAGCTGTATGGAACTTTTGAGAGGATTGACAGAGTTCGCATCATTCTGGATGTGCTGATGCCAGAGGTTAATTAGCCTTCAGTAAATCTCTAATGAGTACAGAAAGTGTGTCTATGAGTAACATCCTTTCTTTTTCTGTGTTTTTGATAGGCTCTTCTTAAAGCTATACAAACAGTTGAGAGGATTTCTCTGCCAGAGGCAGAAAATCTGCTCATGGATGGACCAGCAGACGGTGACTGGTACGTCATGTGGAAAATAAACAGTCCTTTCTTTTTCTTTTCAGCGCCATTATTCTGTTAAACAGAATACCCTATAGTTGTTGTGAATTGAGACAAGAATATAAACTAAATATATATATAACTGTGAATATATATGTTTAAAGTGACATTTAAACTATACATTAGTACATTTTTAGTATTGGTAAAATTACATTTAGAAGTATGCCATATGTAGCATTTATTCTAAACTGTACAAGGTCAAGAATTGTGGTTTCAAATGACAAATGCAGAAGTGTTTCTGGTTGGCATGATTAGAATTTGTTCATTTGTGTGGTTGTTTTTGTTTTGTTTTTTTAGTGAGAGGGAAGAGTTTGACAAACTGTACTTGTTTTACAACAGTTGGAAGCACAAGGAAAGCACCACTGAGGAATTTAAACTCGGGATTACATCTCAACCCTACTCAAATAAATGTGTCTCTTTCTTTACTTCTCTTTTGCCTTTTTTATTTCTGTGTGTTAAAATGAATGTGCATAATAAAGTATATATTTAATGTAACTATTGATGTAAATAATAAAGGACACTATGTTATTGTTAAAGATTGTTGAATAAGTTCTGTATATTTGAAATTGCTTGTCTGTTTTTAGACAATTGATGTCATCTGGATTTTTTCTTTAATTGTTATAACTGCTTTGTACAGTTGTTATGCATTTTACATTGTTGTTTTATTTATATATAATATATAGAAGCAGGCATGCTGTTGTTTTAGTACTTCAGTATATTCCTTGATCAGTCTGTTTGTTAAATTTAATCTTTGTGCATTCTTTCTTTCAATTCAACTGCAATCATTATTGATAATTGTAAAAATTTCTTGAAATTGTTGCACAATTTATATTGAATAATTATTAATAAAATCTTGTTTTTGGTAGTGATAATACTGAGTGTTCTATTTAAGTGGTGCTGGTGCAATCACCTTGTGTATTAACACTGTTAGAACTGATAGATATGACCAGAGCCTCCACTTGTATCCACAGGGTTACAAATGGTGTGCACTTTGCTAGTAATCCCACAAGATTAAAGAGCTTGGAAACTGAGCATCCTGATCAAGGCTTTGCTGTTCACTTACAAACTTACTCCAGAATAATATGGTTCTTACTTATCTTTTATTAGGAGTCAATTTTCAATAACACTTGCATTTTTAACTTAAAATACAGGTTTAACATATGGGAACAAAATTAAAAGAAAAGGATTGTATATGCCTGATAAATAGTCAAAACTTTTGAAGCTCAGTATTCTAAAACCATGACTCACAGCTAGGACCTTGTTGTCCTAAGGTCTTGACATTCTATATATAGATATATATAGATAGATAGATACTCGTATATCTTCTCAAAAAATGAAAGGAACCCTTTTTAATAAGAGTACAGCATCAAGTCAGTGACACTTGTGGGCTATTGATCTGGTCAGTTAAGTAGCAGTGGGGCTTGTTCATCAGTTTCAGCTGCTTTGGGGCACTAGAGGGGTGGGCAACAATGAAACGACCCACAAAACAGGAATGAATGGTTTAACAGGTGGAGGTCACTGACATTTTTCCCTCCTCATCTGTTTTGTCACTCATTTTGCATTTGGCTACGGTCAGTGTCGCTACTGGTGGCATGAGGCCATACCTGGACCCTACAGAGCTGGCACAGGTAGTCCAACTTCTCCAGGATGGCACATCAACACGTGCCATTGCCAGAAGGTTTGCCATGTCTCCCAGCACAGTCTCAAGGGCATGGATGAGATTCCAGGAGACAGGCAAGCAGTTACTTCAGGAGAGCTGGACAGGGCCCCTCGTAGAAGGTGTAGAAGAAGAATGTTCTCCTCAGCACCATGTATTTTGTGTGTTTAGTAAATTAGAATTTTTATAATAACTATTTTGTAACTTGCCAGTGAGAGACGCTTTGGCTTATGAACTAACAAAAATATGTTATTCCAGGGTTCAGGAGAAATAGTGTCCACATAAATAAAATCTAAGCTGTTTCTTGTTTTCCCTTTCTCAGAGTGAATGTTTCAGGGACAAGGTCACAAGGCTGCAGAAAGTACATGTAGTTTATGCAAAGGCGTCTCTCCTGTGCTTAGCTTTGAGAACACAGATAATGCTTAGCTCAACAGACATATTGTTTAACTTTACTGTTTTGATAAGGATGTTCTTTCTGTCTTATTAATCATGAAATGCTGAATTATAAAAACCCCTCCTAATTTTTTCTCGGTGTTCAATTGAGCTTTGCGGCAATAAGTTATACTCTTTTGAATCTCTACTTACTGTGACTCCGAATGAATAAAAAAGAGAATTGAGAAATATTATCTGCCTGCTTTTCAGTGTGCCTTTTTCTTCCACAAAGGTCCTTAACCCATCAGCAGGACTCACCAGTTTCTGCTCCTTTGGCCAAGGAGGAACAGGATGAGCACTGCCAGAGCCTATAAAATGACCACCAGCAGGTAGGCCACTGGTGTGAATGTCTCTGGCCAAACAATCACAAACAGACTTGAGGAGGGTGGCCTGAAGGTGGCCCGACATCCTCTAGGAGCACCAGGGAGCTTGATTGGCATTTGCCATAGAATACCAGAATTGGCAGGTCTACCACTGGTGGGCACCCTGTGCTTTTCACAGATGAGAGCAGGTTCACCCTGAGCACATGTGACAGATGTGAAAGGGTCTGGAGAAGCCACGGAGAACGTTATTCTGACTGTGGCGTAGTTCAGCATAACCGGTTTGGTGGTGAGTCAGTGATGGTCTATGGAGGCATATCCATGGAGGGACACACAGACCTCTACAGACTAGACAACAGTGGGCACCTTGACTGCCATTAGGTATCTGGATGAAATCCTTGGACCCATTGGCAGACCCTATGCTGGTACAGTGGCTCCTGGGTTCCTTCTGGTGCACCACAATGGCCGGCCTCATGTGGTCAGAGGATGAAGGAATTGATCCCATTGACTGCCCCAAGAACACCTCTGGGTGGGACATTATGTTTCAGTCCATCCAACGCCACCAGGTTGCACCTCAGACTGTCCAGGAGCTCAGTGATGCCCTGGTCCAGATCTGGGAGGGTTAGGCTTAGGGTGAGTCCTGCTGATGGGTTAAGGACCTTCTACGAGGGGCCCTGTCCAGCTCTCCTGAAGTAACTGCTTGCCTGTCTCCTGGAATCTCCTCCATGCCCTTGAGACTGTGCTGAGAGACACGGCAAACCTTCTGGCAATGGCACATGTTGATGTGCCATCCTGGAGAAGTTGGACTACCTGTGCCATGGGTGACAGGGCCTTCAGCTGTATAGCGCCCAGACTCTGGAATGACCTACCAAAATTAATCAGGTCAGCTGACTCCATGAATTCTTTTAAAAAACAACTCAAAACTCATCTGTTCAGGAAGGCTTTTAGCTCTATATGAGTTTATTACCCTTCTCTCAGTTTACTTCTCTGTCAAGATGCTAATGTAACCTGTGTGTGTGTGCGAGACCACCAATTATGTTGTCTGTTTCTTTTTTTTTTTCAGAATTCACTGTCTTAATCTTCTTTATTTATTTATCTGGTTTGTACGATGCTATATACTGTATACGCTGCCGTTCTTTATTATATTCTGTAAGTGCCTTGAGCATGGGAAAGGTGCTATATAAATAAAATGTATTATTATTATTATTATTATCCCCCAGGACACCATCCTTCATCTCATTAGCAGCATTGCCCCCCCCCCCCCCCCCAATATTGTCAGGCATGCACACAAGCACATTGGGGGCCATACAAATTACTGAGTGCTATTTGGAGTTGCTGCAATGACATTTCGGCAAAATGGACTCGCCTGCCTGCCGCATAGTTTTTTCCCTTTAATTTTCGGGGTGTCTTTGAATTCAGCCCTCTGTAGGTTCATCATTTTCATTTCCAACAAACGATGTGCCATCCTTTTGTTCCTAACACATCAGTCCACAACAGTAGAGACAGCCAGCAAGATTTTTTTTCCCATTAAGGTCTCATGTGCTTTCAAAGTGTTCCTTTAATTTTTTTATATAATATATGTATAATCCATACTATTGAAAACTACATTGATGTAAACCAGATTTTCAGTATAAACCAATGAGAAACGACAATATAAAAATGCCTTACCAGAAATATCATTGCCAAAATAAATTTCCAGCTGTTCAGATTGAATTATTTAATGGCTATGACTTGACAGACTCAGTGCAGTGTGTGCTAAATGACCAGTTAAGTGGAGTCGTTTACAGCTGTGCAGGGTGTTATGTCAGGGCTATACTGGAGTATATAGACTCGGTGTGCTCTTTAATTTTCATGTAGATAATCAATGTGACCAAAAAGTAAAAGAATTTATGAACCTCCTGGACTCTTTTGATTTGAGACAGCTCGTTAATCAGCCTACACATAAAGCAGGTCATACGTTAGACTTAGTAATTACTAAAGGACTAAAAGTTGATATAAAGCAGGTCATTGATACGGGTCTTTCAGACCATTTTCTTCTACTTTTTAATATAGAAATAATGATAGAAAACACTCATGAGAAGCATATTGTTAAAAAACGCTTCTTTGACTCATCAGCAACTTTAAAACTTACAAACATTCTAACCAATCAGTCCGTTTATAGTGCCAACTATAATAGCGAGGAGAATGTAAATAGTAAGGTGGAAAGATTTAATACTAAAGTGAGGGCTGCTGTTGACATAGTTGCACCTGAAAAGACAGTTAAAAAATCTTCTAGCATTGTTATACCTTGGAAGACCCAAAGAGTGTCTGATTTAAAGAGAACATGCCGTAGAGCTGAGCGTAAATGGAGGAAGACTAAACTAACTATTGACTATGAGATATTAAAAGTTAAAATAACAGAATACAATAACACAGTCCGTCTTGAGAGGCGCTGCTATTTCTCTAAGATTATAAATAACAATGCTAGTAATCCCAGAGTGTTATTTTCGACAATTGATCATCTGTTAAACCCAGGTAACTCAAAGGAATGCCTTCTAAGTACTTCCAGTAAAACCTGTGAGGCTATCGCTGTATTTTTCAATCAAAAAATTAATGATATTAGAAATAACATAGTATATCTCCCCAACACTAAGGATCCCCCGAAACCCCAGTACTCCATAATAAATAAATTAGAGTCTTTCACTAGGATAGATTTACCTGATTTACATAAAATAATTTCTCAAATGAAACCATCCACCTGTGCCCTTGACCCAATACCAACAAATTTTTTCAAAGAAGTATCGGGTGTGCTTATTGATAATGTTCTTGACATAGTAAATTCGTCATTAGATACGGGGGTCTTCCCAGACTGTCTTAAGACTGCGGTAGTTAAACCCCTACTTAAGAAAAATAATCTCGACCCCTCTTCTCTTGAAAATTATAGACCCATCTCTAACCTGCCTTTCTTAAGTAAAATTCTAGAGAAGGCAGTCATTATGCAGTTAAATGAGCACCTCAATAAACATGCTATTCTTGATAAATTTCAGTCAGGTTTTAGAACAAATCACAGCACAGAAACTGCACTCGTTAAAGTAGTAAATGACTTGCGGGTAAATGCAGACAGAGGCCATTTATCTGTTCTCATCCTCTTAGATTTGAGTGCCGCATTTGACACTATTGATCATAATATTCTTAAGAATCGCCTTAGTCAATGGGTGGGCCTCTCTGGCAGTGTCTTAAACTGGTTTGAATCCTACCTGGCAGGGAGAAAATTCTTTGTTAGTTGTGGTAATTATAACTCAAAGACACATGATATTCTATATGGTGTTCCACAAGGCTCTATCCTGGGTCCGCTGCTCTTCTCAATCTACATGCTTCCATTAGGTCAGATTATCTCGGGACATAACGTGAGCTACCACAGCTATGCTGATGACACACAGCTGTATTTATCAATAGCACCTGATGACCCCAAATCTCTTGATTCGCTAACACAATGTCTAACCTGTATCTCAGAATGGATGAATAGTAACTTTCTCAAATTAAATAAAGAAAAAACCGAAATCTTAGTGATTGGCAATAATGGATACAATGAGGCTATTAGAAATAAACTGGATGCATTAGGATTAAAAGTCAAATCGGAGGTAAAAAGCTTAGGGGTAACCGTTGATTGTAATCTGAATTTTAAATCGCATATTAATAAAATCACTAGGACAGCATTTTTTCACCTAAGGAACATAGCAAAAGTTAGACCTCTTATATCATCGAAAGATGCAGAGAAATTAGTTCATGCGTTTGTTTTCAGTCGGCTAGATTACTGTAATGCACTCCTCTCAGGACTACCCAAAAAAGACATCAATCGTTTGCAGTTAGTGCAGAATGCAGCTGCTAGAATCCTTACCAGGAAAAGAAAATCCGAACACATTTCTCCAGTTTTGATGTCACTACACTGGTTACCTGTGTCATTCAGAATTGACTTTAAAATTCTGCTTATGGTTTATAAAGCTTTAAATAATCTCGCCCCGTCTTATATATCGGAATGTCTGACACCTTATATTCCAAATCGCAACCTCAGATCCTCAACTGAGTGTCTCCTTAGAATTCCAAGAGCAAAACTTAAAAGAAGTGGTGAGGCGGCCTTCTGCTGTTATGCACCTAAAATCTGGAATAGCCTGCCAGTAGGAATTCGCCAGGCTAATACAGTGGAGCACTTTAAAAAACTACTGAAAACACATTACTTTAACATGGCCTTCTCATAACTTCACTGTAATTTAATCCTGACACTCTGTATATCCAATTCATTATAATAACTATTCATTCAAAATTTGTACTAACCCCTACTCTCTCTTCTGTTTTCTTTTCCGGTGTCCTATTGGTGGTGGCTTGTGCCACCACCATCTACCCAAAGCACCATGATGTTCCAACAATGTTGGATGGATTAAAAGCCAGAAGTCTGTATAACCATCAGCATCAAGTGACTCCGTGAGAACCCTAACTACAAAGAGGACTATTTCATTTATGTTAGGTAGAATGCCCAAAGGGGACTGGGCGGTCTCGTGGCCTGGAACCCCTACAGATTTTATTTTTTTCTCCAGCCTTCTGGAGTTTTTTTTTGTTTTTTCTGTCCACCCTGGCCATCGGACCTTACTCCTTTCTATGTTAACTAAGGTTGTCTTATTTTAATTTCTTATTTGTCTTTTATTCTTCTTTTCTTCATTATGTAAAGCACTTTGAGCTACTTTTTGTATGAAAATGTGCTATATAAATAAATGTTGTTGTTGTTGTTGTTGTTAATATGCTGTTTACTTGGATACTCATATAGGATTATGTCCAGCTCAAATATCTGTCATCTCTATCATGTTACCAGTCGTGATGCTGATGCCCATCAGTGCCTGCTGTACAGTTGGACTCCTGACCTCCTCCAGTCTCAGAGACCCTAAAGACAGGCTGACGTGTTCAACACACCAGTAGGACCTGATGGAGTCAAATAGAGGATAAATGAGATATGAACTACAAACATCTGTCATGTTTTAATCTCTAAATGTAACTTTTGCATAAGTAATATGTATTATAATAAACACATATTTGATGATCTTAAAGAGGTATTTAAAATCCCAAAAGTAATAAAGGTCCAATTAAGTCAAATAATTGAATACCCTGATTAACAGGTGCACAGTCACAAAAACTGCAAAATTATTAGTCTTTTGAAGGCATAATATTTGCTCTTCACAGATCGTTTAACATAGTAAACTTCATTGTAAAAGTAATAATTGAAAGGTGACTATTAGCACTATGACAACTGTGTTTCTTACATTTAACATTGATAACATAGAGACAGCCAATGGATTCTTTAAAGTCACAATTTTATTGCCAGCTTTCTTAACATTTTATATTCCCTGATACCTGAACATGATAGTGTCAAGTATTTGATTTGTAATAATCTGTAATCATAATACAGCTAAAAAAACAAACTTAAATACGTGATTCACAGGCAAGAAACTCACTAAAGCTGCTGGTATATTGAGAACAGACATGAAGACTGAAGAATATTGACATCAGCAAACAAAGAACAGAGGCTGATCTGCAGGCAAGAAGGGGCTACAATGGAATATTAGGAACTCTGACAGTTTATTCAACGTTTAAAATTGTAATACGTTCATAGCCTTTAAGGTCTTTAAGGTGACCCGTTAAATGTAGGCGGCTATTTCATTTGGACATTCGAGTAAACACCAACAGTCAAACATTTGTTTTAATCTGACTGACTTAATCAAGTAGAGCCCACACTTAAGTCCACGTCAATCCATTAAAATTAGGCGGACACAAATTTATATTGTTATGTTCATTTAAATTTTCTTCAGACGTTGTTCAGTAACGATAAATAGGCTATCTCATATGCAAATTTTTATTATTATTTTTTCAGAACCGCTACTTCATAAATGACTGTGGTAAAAATACACTGCAGTCTTAATAATGCACTCGACAAAGTGCTATAGTGTAAGACAGGGGTAGGCAATCTCGGTCCTGGAGTGCCACAGTATGTGCAGGTTTTTGTTCCAACCCAGTTCCTTAACGAGAACTCAATTATTGCTGATGAAGCACATATTGCTTAAGTGACATTTTAATGCTTCATTTTACTGGTCTCGCTTGTTAAGGTTCTCCAACCTTAATTGCTTATTTCAATCTTAAACTGCTGCATTCAGTGTTTTAATTGCTCCTTATTAGCAAGAAGATATAAAAGATAAAGCAGCCAGCAGTTCTCCAGCTAGCTTTTTTCCAATTACATCTGTGTGTGTTCATCATGCACGGTTTGATTTAATAAAACACTTAATAGAAAAATGTGACAGACTGAAAATGATCTGTTTTAGGCTTCAAATCATTTGGATGATATCCTTGGAAAGGAAAAAAATCTACGATATAAAAGCCTTACATTGCACAGACTAACAAGCCATAAAATTAAATAAGGTCTGAGATTGGCAATGATTGGTTTCTAATTAAGCAATTGGGTTGAATGAAAACCTGTAGCCACTGCGGCTCACCAGGACCGACATTGCCTACCCCTGTTTTACATCTTATTGCTAATAAGGAGCAATTAAAACACTGAATGCAGCAGTTTAAGATTGAAATAAGCAATTAAGGTTGGAGAACCTTAACAAGCGAGACCACTAAAATGAAGCATTAAAATGTCACTTAAGCAATATGTGCTTCATCAGCAGTAATTGAGTTCTCGTTAAGGAACTGGGTTGGAACAAAAACCTGCACATACTGTGGCACTCTAGGACCGACGTTGCCTACCCCTGGTGTAAGATATTGACACTAGTAGACTATCGTCGGAGAGGTATTTTATGAATATACACTCCGTCTCTTACAGTCACTTTATCTTGACCGTCCACCTTTAGAAACTATCTTAAACGTCCACCTTTAGGAATTACACCCACCTTTCTTTTTACGTATCCAAAAGGAAATTGGCTAAAGTGGCCGATGAATGACAAATAACACCGATTGGCGATTTGTTGAATAAAACGGTGATTGACAGCGATGTTTAAATTTGCGATTGGCTGATTAGTGACTGACGTGCGCAAATTTAATATATGATTGGCTGAAGTCGAAAATGATATTAACGCCCATTTTACTCCGGTCTGTATAGCAATATCTACTTGGGCAACTCAGGCCCCTTCTTTAGGCAAGATGTGATCAAGCTTGTGTAACGTTAAAACAAATGGCCAGGAGATGTCACTACAGAGCTGCGTGTCAAACGCTTTGAACACTCGACACGAGTCTTCTCTCCGCCCATCACTGGCCGGTTCTGCCCTCTTCTGTGGCAGAACGCCAACTTCTTGAAAACGCTCTACTGCTAAGTCGATGCAAATTGCATTTTCTGGTTGCAGGTGATTTGTCCTTTGCTGCTTTCCATAGACGACGGCCGCATACGCATGCGCACTTTTGTATCTTATTCCTTTTAACGCGCAGCCGCAAGGTCTGTCCTTCTGTGAGTGCTTGTCGGTTTCTGTGTCCTTTTGGCTGCTTTTATTTCCGCCTTTTCTCCTTCAACGTCTCCATCATGTTTAGTGCGGCCGTCCGATTCACTGCCTCAGGGATTCGCAGTCTGACAAGAAAGCCTCCTGTGTATTGTGGTGAGTAACCGACACGGGCAGCAAAGGCCTAATTTGACGGTCAAACGGAATGAGGACTCGCGGGCTCAATCGGCTGGGGAGGCGGTGGACGATCTCTCCTGCGCCGTTTTCTTTAAATAGCATTGCGCTTTATACTGTCTTACTTTTAATTCTATAGCGTGACGAAAAGTTTGGTTGTGATTGTTAATGTTAAAAGACGTGATTGTGAAACGAAATATTTCAAAGTCCATACTTGGTTCGCGCTGTAAATGCGCACCAATGCACCGTTTGGTCTTTGGGTTCAGATTGTTGAAATGATTGTTCGATATTTCCTTACTTCGTGTAGACTGAAGTAGATTCCGTCGGTTTCTTTCCACACATGTCCTTGCAGTGACCGAGTGCAGCTAGGCTTTGGGCCTACCCTCCTGTTTCTGAAATGCAGTAGAAGAACACATATCTTGTAGCACAATTATTTGTTTAGGTGTGAACATCAGTGGAGAGTTTTTATAAATGTTTGTTATTGTGCCCAGTTTTAGTGGCTTCTGCTTTGGGAATACACGATTTTGAAGACTGTTTTGCCTTTAAGTTCTCAGTAACCCCAAAATTGCATTGTTTCACATTCTGATGATAATCTCTATTCAAAAAATGGAAAAGGAACAAGACAATTTTATTGTCTTTTCCTTTGGCCCGGTGATTAATTATAAGTCAGCTCGTGTAATGTCTGTCCTTCTCTTTGCCCGTTTCCCTTTTTCTCGCATAGCACCTGGTGCAATGTCGCAGATGAATATGCCTGGCAGTATTTCTGACAGTCCTTCTCTGGGTTTGTCTCGATAAAGAACACAAATAGAGAGGTGCTGAAGTTACAGTGAAGAAACTACATGTAGTATTTTTATGTTGTGTGCCTTTTCCAAAGACGAGATAGATTGGCTTGCCTTACTGCATACATTTAATCTCTTCTCAGTGGTGCACCATGCAGAACACAGACATTTAGTGGCAGAACCAAATCCGAAGTTACCTTTGTGCTGGAGTGTTTTGATAAGGCAACTTCATTTTTTTTTATGGATGTTCTGCTTTTTTTTTTTTTTTTGTGTACAATGATAGCTTAATTTAATTTGCTTGGGAAAACTCTACTTCTGGTTGTACTGGTAAATTTTCAAGTAAGGTTCCACATACGTGTAAAAAAATTTTTTCCTTGTATATTCCTACGAAGTAAACCTGAACAACAACAACATTTTATTTATATAGCACATTTTCATACAAATAATGTGGCTCAAATTGCTTTACATGATGAAGAGAAAAAAGACAAAATAAATAAGAATTAAAATTAGCGAACATTACTTAACATAGAATAAAAGTAAGGTCTGATGGCCAGGTAGGACCGAAAAAACAAAAGAAAACTCCAGACTGAAGGCCCGTTTTGATTGGAAATCTGTCTAGGTGTGACAATGAGCACAAAGACCAACTTAGTTCTGGCCTGGTCACACAGATCTTGAAATCCAGTTGAGTAGCCATTGACTATGGTAAATAGAATCCTCTAGTTAATCTGAAGGACATTTTAAAGACCGTCATTGTAGTATATAGTTTTTGTAGAGTCTACAGGGTTTCACAACATGTATAGTTTTTTTTTTTTTTTTTTTTTTTTTTAACAAATGGGTGTTACAAATTGGTTAGGAAGGTAGGCTTGCTCTTGGGACTTTGGCACACATTCAGTAGTAGTGCTTAAGGAGAAACCGTTTATCCTCCAAATGATGCTGTGTAGTGGCTTAATAAAAATAAAAACTGATTAATTTTTTTTAATGTGTTTTTTTATATTTGCAGCACCTGTGCCCACACGTTGTTATTCCCATGGCAAACAAGAGACAGATGAAGAATTTGATGCCCGCTGGGTTACCTACTTTAACAAGCCAGATATTGATGCTTGGGAGCTTAGGAAAGGTAATCCAGTGGTGTATTACTAAACTTCCAATGGCATTTTGCTCTAATTCTCCTTATAACATTATGTATTACATTTTCGCTACCTGACCTCTGCTTCAGTCTGTAAAAACCATGCACATATTCAGTATCTTTGCACTTTAAGATTTCTTTTTGTAGTCCATCATCTGTCTTAATGTGGTTTTTTGATTTGTAGGAATGAACACCCTCATTGGCTACGATTTAGTACCTGAGCCAAAGATTCTTGATGCAGCACTTCGAGCTTGCCGAAGGCTAAATGATCTTGCCAGTGCAATCCGGATTTTGGAAGCAGTTAAGGTGAATGCTATTACCTGTAAAAGTAACTCTCGTAGAATAATTTCAAATGTTTTGTTTACAATTCAGTTAGGTATTTATGTGTATATGAAAAAGTATTTTTTACAGTAGGTAATTTGATTTCCAGTCTTTGCCTGCAGCTTTTCACAAGGGTAGACAGTAATCCCAAGTTTGCAGATTCAGTTTCTGCTGGCCGAGTCTCCATGGATGGCTGTAATTTTTTTCTTTTGTAAGGTACTTTGCATGAAGAAGTACCAAATATTAGATGATAAATGTCTTTGTTAAGTCATACAAATGCATCACTGCTTGTTATTTTTAAAAAGGTTTCTTTTAATGTCAGATTTCACAACTGTTTTCAACATACTTCAATAATTTGTACCATCATTAGGATAAATATAATTCTTTTGCTTATATGTGTTTTGGAAATTTTAAGGTGTCAGACATTTTTGAATGTATCTCAGTAAACTAGTTACAATTTGAAAACTGAAGAATTTCAAAGACACACCATTAGAGTTTCAAAAATAAGCCTTTGAATATACACTTAATCATAAGTTTAAAAAATGGTTAGTAAGTTAAAATAAAGCTTTATGAAGTGCCCTATGGTGAGATACTGCTGGGGTTTGATTCTTTAAAGTCCATGGCCTTAACCATCATGCCACACTGCCCACTTGTTCCATGTAATTTTTTAGACTGTTGCTCTATTATGTTATTGACCGTCCTTAAAAACAGTCACACTGATGCAGGCAGGTGTTTCTTTTTAAATCTGGTATTTTGAAATGTGAGTCATATATTTAAATATTCAATCTTATAATGTTAGAAACATTTAAGGCTCCATTTGAATTGATTAAACAAGATGTTAATGGGTAAGGCCTTAAATCAATTAGGAGATATGATGGTGCAGTCTAGCTTCAATTGGAACCTACCCTAAACATTTCAGTGGTTGTCTCTAGTGCTTTGAGTCCAAGCATCTCTTTTAGACGTGGTGATCTTGGAAAGGCTAGGTAATTACAGTGAAGGTGGTGTATTTCACCTCTAACCTCTCTACAGAGGATACCATTCCGATTGCATTTCATACAGTTTTGGCTTACATGGAAGATTATACTCTTATGCCACAGTCCCATTTATAGACTACAGTCCAGCTTTTAGCACGGTAATACAATTTCTGATGCAGTCAGACAAGTAGAAGTTGCATAGCCTTTTTTAATAAAAACATGATTTAGGCAGAAATGTCTTCCATGTGACTTAACAGTTAGGCAGTCTCAATCCATCTATTAATCGTCATATCATCATTAGAATCATTGTGTGCCAGCTGACTTTCTGTAAATGCCCATACATCTTTGTAATGTAACTGAAACTCGCTCATGTTTGTTCCCCCCCCCCCCCCCCCCCCATAGAGGCTAAATTTTATATTTGTCATAATGAAAGTCGGTAATGGAGTTAATTTTACCTGCAGCTTCCCCTAAGTCTACCTTGAACACTTTTGTGTATCTTTATGTGGTAAATGTGTGTGTTTCCATAATTTACATTGAAACATATAGTATTTGCTTTACATATTCAATTTTGACTTACTAGGTGGATAAGCATTGGCACTGAAGGCAAAATGAAAAGAGATCTAAATTACATGAAAAAAATTGTTAAAGATTCTGAACTTAACCTTACTACAGTCAGAACAAAACTCAGAAAATAAAATGTTGGAGCAGAGAGCATTTAAATAAACATTAATGCACAGAGTAACAGGCTTGCTGCCGGTTTCCACAAGTGCAGTGTCCAAGATACACTTGTATAAGATTGTCCACCTTCTAAAGAAGAAAAAAATCTGATTTCAATTGTATTAACATGCGCTGTAGGCAAATACTGGATAAAATGTCATGTTTAAGTTAATGTCCCATTATGTCAGAATTTGGCTGTGCAAGTGTGACTTA
The DNA here is from genome assembly GCF_900747795.2 of Erpetoichthys calabaricus. Classification (NCBI taxonomy): domain Eukaryota; kingdom Metazoa; phylum Chordata; class Cladistia; order Polypteriformes; family Polypteridae; genus Erpetoichthys; species Erpetoichthys calabaricus. Next base: position 100,894,541 of record NC_041410.2, on the reverse strand, counting down.
CCATTTCATATGTGGTCTTTGGTTTATCCAAGCATATAGCAGTAATTGTGCCATGAAGTGAGTAGCTCTTCAAGTTCTGTTCATTTCAGCTCATCTACTCTGGGTGGACACAAGGGGCATCTATCATTTTATTATGGTTTTATGTCATCTTGTGTTCTTCCCTAAAGTATATAACAATATGAGTTTATCTTGCATCAGTTTCTATAACTATGTATTGGCGTAATGCTGTTAACTGTAATTGATTTAGTAAATTGTACATAGGAGTGAGCCTCACATACATTTATTCCAGTTGTTATGAGTAATCCAGGGCTGCTTTAGGTAGAATAGGGAACAATGTTTGGTAAGTGTTAACTATAGTTGCCATAATCTGGACTATGTTTTTTTATATTTTATATTTTTATATTTAATCTGTTATAGCCACTCCTAACCAAATTAAAATTTCTCTTGCCAGAATCAAAATTGGGTAAAGCCTTACATGTGACTAAAGTATTTATCATAAGCTAAAGATGGATATCTATGTAAAGATCTATAGAAATGCCAATGTGTTGTACATTAACTGTAATACTTAACAATTTTGTGAAGGTAAATGTGTAATTAAAAAACTGAAAATTATTTACTTGAACATTTTTATTTTCATATCAACAGGATAAAGCTGGCCCTCACAAGGAAATCTATCCTTATGTCATTCAGGAACTTCAGCCAACACTTAATGAGCTGGGTATCTCTACACCAGAAGAGCTTGGCATTGACAAAGCATAGAGCTGGTGAGTTACGTAACAAAATACAAGTTGTAAATACAGTAGAAGCTTCCTGTTCAGTACTGCTGATGAGGACATTGGTGCCGAGAAGCTGTAGTTTCATGCAAGGCCACACTTTTCAGTTCATTACTTGCATACATCGATAGCTCTGTTTCTGTCATCTATAGCAATGTTTTTCAACCAGTGTAACAACTGAACAGCCGTGCACCGTGAGAGCTACCCAGGTGTGCTAGTGAAATAATAGTGTAGAGCACCTGGATCTGAGCCTAAGAGGCACAAGTTGTGTTGGTGGTTCAGACCTGTCTGAGGAGGATTGGCCTACCTGGAGAAGATGGCAAAAAAGCAGCTCTGCAATCGCTGTGTTGCAGACACAGCACTTGGAACACTTCAGATGTGTCTCATGGCTGCTGGAATCCATCTGCCTGGGTATATGGTCAACATTGAGCCTCACAGAGCTGGTGGGAACCTGGCATACGATGTGCCTCTGAGGCAGAGAGAGCTGGACAACGGGTTGAAGTAGCTTTGAGATGTCACCTAAGTGCCATGTCTGTGAACACTGATCTTGGAGCTGCTTGTTTACCAGCTTCTCCTGTAGTCCTACCTCTTCGGACAGTTGAGCACATTTATGAGATGTAAAGGGGTTGTGGTTAGTAAAATAGTGGTGTGTCTTGGGATGGTTTTAGTTACAATTCCATATAAACCCTTTCTTTCCTCTTTTACTGGAATAAACTGATAACATACACAAAAAAATAACATCACTCCACTTCCTTTCCCTATTTACATAATACATAAATGAAAGGCCTGCAAACTGACATTTGTCAATATTTGCAAATTGTGAGAAGACATTGTAGGAGGAGGAATGGGTTTTAACTTTGGTTAATTATCAGTCCTGCCTTTAGATAGATACTTTATTAGCAATAACAGTAATTTAATAATTTAAGGGTCCTACTTTATTTACAATTGCTTTTTTCTATAGAAGGTGGTCTGTCCGTTGGACTTGTTTTCAGCTATCTGAAACACACATTTTAATGAAGACAGCATTGCAATTTATTGATAAACACAATGATTATAGAAATTTTAAACTAAAATATATATATATTGACATAGATGACAGGTCAAAACAGATGAGAGGCTGTTTACAGTTCTAATTTATCTTGGCACAAATAAACAGTTTTATGATACCAATCTTTAAGAAGGTATTGTGTGATGTTGTTGCAGTTTTTTTCTGGGTTCAACTGTAGGATTCTTCTTGAGTTGGAGTAAACTCTTTCTCTTTGTGGTGGGGTCCTTCATATGTGGTGTGCTTTTCTCGGGCTTTTTGCCGTGTCCTTTGCAACTTCATGTGGCCTAAACTTTCTGGCACAAGCGTTCAGGTACTGAAGTGACCTTCTTGAATTAATGGTTACTTCTCAGTTCTCTTGATACTGTACTCAGTCTCTGGCACTGAGCATTTATTAGAAGAATGGATCTTCGCTTTCAGGTCCAGAAAGAGCAGAGATTGTAGGCTTTCTGATAGGGTTTGGTATTGTTTAGATTTTATCAGTTCCAAATCTAATTTTGAATCTTATTGATTCCTGGTTCCCATTCTGATGTTGGGAAAAAAAAAAAAAAAAAAAGTCAAAATATTTCAATATCAAAAAACTGGCTTTATTCTCTTTTAAAGAGTTTGACTTAAAGCTTTACAATAAAAGTTACTTGAAACAGTAAAACAAAAGCAAGTTTTTTCAAGATTAAATAATTATAAAATAACATTTCTTCAACCAAAATATCACAAATATGTAAAGCAAGTGTTTTCATGAGTGCTGCAATAAAGTCCACAGTTCTTAAGAAAAATCAGCATAGCAACCTTTCCTGGTGGTATGTGTGACACCTCTGGGCATATTGTCTCCAGCAGTGGAGAAAACCCTCAATATGAAAAAGCCGTCCCTAATAGTAAAGGATATGTAGATCTTTTACCTTGTCGCCAGGCAGTAGGGTTTTCAGACGTCATTGTTCAGGGCATTTGATGCATCTTCACCACTCTGTCAGCCTGGTCCTCAATGGACATGATTCAACACTGGAGGTGAAGGACAAGTGGCAGAACTACAGCTCTACGAAAGATCATCAAACATTAGTTATATGGTTGATTGAAAATGCACATATAGTAATATAGCACTTGTAGTAATCGATAAGTTGGAACCATAATTCAAATGTGTCTCTGATTCCCCGGTTCTTGGAAATTTTGGAACCAGTTCTGGAGACCCAACCCTCCTTTCAGCTCCCTAAAGATTGCAAGACTCGTCAGCTTTTGGTTTCAGAGTGTAAGCAGGTTTCAGTGTGTGCAACAGAGAGAAGAGATGAATGCAGCCAATTTTTAAAGAAAGATTATTGTAACTTCCAGTTGCCCAACCAATGTCTGCTTATAGGACCATTATTTTGTCCTCCACGTTTGCCACACATTGAATTAGCTGTTTGTTCACACTTGGGTTTCCATTTGGTGCCTTTACTGTATGTCTAAAGGTGTTTGCACAGAGGTGATGTCAGTTCAACACTGATTTACACCTTTGTCATCAGAAGAAGGGCTGATACTGGTGTATGGTAATAGCTGGTCAGCCATTCATTCAGGAAAGTAGGTTGGAGGGGCTGTTCCTTGATTAATGCATCCCTGTTTAGTCAGCTATCATAAAAGGCATTGTGTGCCACTAAAAGATTAGCAAAATGGGCAATGCTCATTTTGTTCTACAGCATTGTGAGTTTTGCAAACTTGGAAGTGTAATCGAAATGACCTGATTGACTCTTGATATAATTTTAAGGCACTTTCAAGAATAAATTTCCCACATCCATCTAAAGTATGTCCAATTGTCATTTTTGCAAGTGGTAAAATGTTTTTCTCTCTTAACATGTCACTTACCTTATTCTTAACAAATGTTACTTGAACACCTCTTGATTTAAAATAAAATAATAAAAAATGAATTCAAATGGAGCTTTTGTAGCGTGTTATTTTCTAATATCCTTCCCAGTAATAATGAAGTACATCAAGTAATACTTCATTTACAAGTATTTGTCATTATGGTCTTGTTTCATAATTTTAATGAGCAAATGTGGGTAATTGAGTTATTTTTTAAATTAAAATCAATGTTCTTTGTTTAAAAAAAAAAAAAAAAAAAAAATCTGATTTTTAATGGTTGTAATTTTTACTTTTTGTACTTTTGTTTTTCCTTTTCAGGTGTTTCTGAGGGCTGAACTTTCTGGTTTGACGGGTCTTCTTTGAAATGTCCTTGGAGATTAATGTGTGTAATATTTAAAGTTGATCTTTATTCCCTGCAGTATGTATTAAAAACAAATAAAATGATACTGTTTCTAATGGTATCACCAATTACTTAACTGTTTTGTAAATTTAAAAATTCTTTTTCTACAACCCTTTCTCAATTAACCTCAATCAGCTGAGAATACACTTTTTGTTACCAAGTGTCCTACTTCAAGGTCTGCCTGCCTGTAATTGTCGGACAAAACTTCTTCAGAACAAACAAGCAGTGTCTTTTAAGTTAGTTAGTTATTGGACTTTATTGCAGAGTTTAGGAAACCAATGCCCAGTGGGTTGGGCGCGGCTCTTCATTTCAGTTCTAATCACACAAACATCTCCGCTTCATACATTTTTCTCATCATTCACTTTACATTTTATCTTTGTAATAATGACCTTGTGCTGTACCTGTTTTCAAAGCTGTTACTTTGCCTTGTAAATTTCCTTCCCCTAATCCTCAATCTTTTCATAGCAATCATTAGGACTTGCACACCTCCTTCATCTTCTAGTGATTGCCATGGTGGTCTTTAGCCCTTTTATCTTCATTGAAAATGTATATTTCTAGATTTTTTTTTTTTTAATTCTTTTTCCCCATTCATTTTTATAAATGTAACTTTGTGGTTGCAACTTGTATCAAAAGTAACAGCAAACTCTGAACAGAATTCTGATAAAGACTCGTGTTATATATATATATATATATATGACTGACTGACTGACTATTCAAACAATACTGCAGGTTTGTCAAAATATAACCTTTTCTCTGGTGCCCTTTCCTCTGTTTTCCTCACAGTCCTTTCACAATAATCCTCCACTTTTTGTACAGTCACTTATTTATTTATTTATTTATTTTTTTAATTGTTCTTTGTAGCTTATTTGCCATTCACATTATTAGCTGACATTGTTTTGGGTCTGAATGGAATGAGCTGGGGACAACAAGAGCAGGATTCAATCTTGCCTTACCATTTGTACATTATAAACAAGCTTTTGGGGGCCTTTTTTTGCTCTCCACCACCATATTCAAGTGTTATTACTCATCTTACTGCTTTTCCCTCTCACCCTCAATGTTTCTACTGCTTTTTTTGCTCCTCATGTCCTGTTCCTCTCTTCTTAAAGAAACTCACAATTATTCCAGTAGTTAAGGAAAAGTTGTCAACCTGCCTCAATGACATTCACCTAATGGCATTCCCACCAACTTTAATGAAGTCTTTTTTGGGGTCTTTTACTCCTTTCTCCAGCTAGTCTAAACTCCGTGTAATGTGCTTATCTGGACAGATCTGTTGAGGACACCATTTGCCATGTACACACTGTTGTGTCTTTCTGATATCCGACTACGTTACTAGGTGTATAGCTCAGCATTTCATGGCACTTGCCCATTTCAGTACCCTCATCTCTGGCACTGCAGCGGTCCCCAACCACTGGGCCACACAAAGAATAAACTTTTAATTTTTCTTTCCAGTTAGTTTACTTTGTTCTGTTGTTTATGTACCTTGACATCCACTGTAGTTAAGGAAGTATGAAGGCTGGCAGGGTCAAGTATTTTTCGATGTGCATGCAGACTGATTTGTTTGTGGTGTACAATAGACTGTTAACTTGCAATAACCGTCGCCACTCATCATTCAACATGGTGAAGAAGTCATCAGCAACTAAGTCTCGTCGAAGTGCAATGAGTGATTGAAGTGTGCAAGGTACAAGAATATACATTGACATCATAGCAGAAGGATTTCGTAGACCCGAACTGTTGGTGTCTGATGGCTGTTTTCCAGAGAAGTCTTTTGTGTGTTTGAAGAATGTGATATTTTCATAGTGGCTGCACATTCTGACAAAGATGTGCACAGACACACAAACATTTATACTACTCCGTCTGACAGGCTATGTTTAACTGTTGATAGAAAATATTTAAGCAAACGTGTTTGTGTATTTTGACATAAGGAATAGAATAAAAAGGAGGGATGCAGAGCAGTGACATGTTCTGCTGTTTATGTACCTTGACAGTCACTGTAGTTAAGGAAGTAGGTGTGCTGGTGGAATTAAAAAAAAGTTTAGATGTGTGTACAGATTGGCTTGTTTGTGGTGTACAATAAACTTGATTTATTCGCAATATTTGACCTTCTCCCCATCACTTCTGTCTCTCTCTCTTTCCTGCACTTGTCTCTGTCACAGTTTTGCTGCCCAATAAATTAAGTCCACAATCTAACCCTACCTAAAATGAAGAAAAAACAAATGTCTCTGGAGATTGCCACAAAAGAACAGAAAAATCCTGCCTCTGTTTGCAACATAATATCTTGCAACCAAAACCCAGTTACGGAGTTGACTGGGCACAAGGAAGACACTTTGGGTGTCTTTGTCTCCCATTACAGTAATCCCTCCTCCATCGCGGGGGTTGCGTTCCAGAGCCACCCGCGAAGTAGGAAAATCCGCGAAGTAGAAACCATATGTTTATATGGTTATTTTTAGAATGTCATGCTTGGGTCACAGATTTGCGCAGAAACACAGGAGGTTGTAGAGAGACAGGAACGTTATTCAAACACTGCAAACAAACATTTGTCTCTTTTTCAAAAGTTTAAACTGTGCTCCATGACAAGACAGAGATGACAGTTCCGTCTCACAATTAAAAGAATGCAAACATATCTTCCTTTTCAAAGGAGTGCAAAGCAAGCAGTCAAAAAAAAAAATCAATACGGCTTTTAAGTATGCGAAGCACCGCCGGTACAAAGCTGTTGAAGGCGGCAGCTCACACCCCCTCTGTCAGGAGCAGGAAGAGAGAGAGATAGCGAGAGACAGATAAAAAAAATCAATACGTGCCCTTTGAGCTTTTAAGTATGCGAAGCTCCGTGCAGCCTGTCCTTCAGGAAGCAGCTGCACACAGCCCCCCTGCTCACACCCCCCTACGTCAGCGCGAGAGAGAGAGAAAGTAAGCTGGATAGCTTTTCAGCCATCTGCCAATAGCGTCCCTTGTATGAAATCAACTGGGCAAACCAACTGAGGAAGCATGTACCAGAAATTAAAAGACCTATTGTCCGCAGAAACCCGCGAAGCAGCGAAAAATCCGCGATATATATTTAAATATGCTTACATATAAAATCCGCGATGGAGTGAAGCCGCGAAAGGCGAAGCGCGATATAGCGAGGGATCACTGTACTACCTAAGATGGGACTGTCTCGTTGCAGAGAAACAAACTCAGCGCTCCCGCTGACTCTGTGTATTTATTAGGCATGCATGGTGGCCGGTCCCTGGATAATTGTCTTACATGAACGTGATCTGTGGTGTAAAAAAGGTTGGAGGCAACTCTTGTTATTTTCATTGTTGAGTGTGCCATGAAATGATTGAGAGTTTCCTTTGTTTAGATTCTCTTTTCAATAATTATCTGAGTTGGTCCAAACATGTACTGCACCATAAAAGGAGGTTCATTGGCAATGGTGGCAGAATATTCACACATTTCGTTGTGTGAAGGTCAAGTGATGAAGTATGTGAATCCACATTGAATCCTGTGTTATTACTTGTCAGGACCTAAGTTTTATGAAGTGTAACATGTTGAAGTTTACCTGGAGAATACACGATGTAGCTTTTTCTTTTGTTTCTTAGAAAAATTCTTGGGGATCATACGCTGTCAAGAATTCCACTGTACTCTCGCAGTATACGTGACAATAAAGATCGAAGGGAACCTAAACATGACATGACTAACTCCTGCCAACACCCTGATGCTCTGAATTAGTAAGTCCTCCATCTGATGCAGAAATGATGGACGCTAAATTGTCTGCAAATTGTCTTACACATTTAAGAGTTGCCACAATTGCATCCACAGTTGTCCTGTTTTGGCGTGGTGTTAGCCCAGACCTGAATGGACAAACGTTCTGCTTTAAACTTGGGTTTTAAGAATAGCAGCACCAGGCCCAAATTGACTTCTTAACTGTAATGGAAGCAGGATGGGTAGATGTAATAAGACTTACACATGTTGGCTTTAGGAAAAAAAAAACATGAGGTGCTGCTTAGGCCGTTTTCACCAAACACTTAATAGTGAGACGCTATTCCAAAACAAGTGACGGACAGTACAGAAATGCCTGTAAGTGCCTTACTCAATTGTCAGTTCCTGGCTAATGGTTATCATAAGGAAATGACAGTAAATTCAATAAACGGTCAGTGTTAGTTGTGTGTGTGCTTCTTTAGCATATGGGACAAACTCCGCGTATGTATTTCAGTATGGTGTATGTTTCAGTGTCGGGTGCACTTACTGGGAAGTGAGCCTCCACTACTACACAGAAAGCTTACAGCTCACCTACAGCAACCCCAGGTGTCACTGTCCACAAGGGGGGAAAAAAGGACAACTAGACACAGTCTTGTTATTTACAATTGAATAAATAATAAGAGGAAGATGACAAGCTTTGAGGCTGAACTGACCAAGTGGCCTTCTTTGGAGGTCTGCATTTGCCACATGCCAGTCTGTGGGAGACCACCAATGAGATTTGTGGGCAATAGTCAAATTGTCCCAAGTGCAGCATGCATTGAAATTTTCACTTGCTTGTCCATCCAACATTTAACATAAGCAGCAACAAAAAATGAAATACAACAAAAAATAACTGAGGTGATCAGGAATGTGCCAAAGATGAAGAAAGATGGTAAAGTCCAAGAGATACAGGCAAATGTGCAATGCTTTTCCAGAGATGCCACACTTCATAGAGTGGGCACAGCAGCCATTTAGGCAGGCAGAGAAGCTGTGGGAGTCATTTTTACTTTGTGCTCTCCCTGTGTTCATCCTTTGCTCTAGTTTATTTTGTTTTAATAAAGGTGCCATTTTGGTATTTAGGTTACATGTTTTTTCAACTTGGGGTTTATTAGGCCTATCAGAAGAACCACCTTCAAATTCACCTTTTTATTCATTAAAATTCAACTCTTAGCATGAAATACGAAAATGGGAGGTGACAGGAAACATCCAAGTAGTTTTGGGTACTTGGAGCAGCCACAAGTACAAAGGGGACTTTAAGTGCAGTGACGCTCAGCAAACTCATATGGACTGTGGAGCATTGTGGGGCTCTTTTGTGTGCTCAATTACAGCAAACAAAACGTCTCTCCATACTTCACTTGTCCGTGTCGGCCCCTGGGCTGCATGCTGCACTTGAGAGGAGCTGGGCTGCTGTCCAGGGGTGTCCACTTTATGTGTAACTCGTGCTCAGACACTGACGCTGGGCAATTCATACAGAGATGACTTAAAAAAACACCACCAGCACTTTGCAATTGTTTGAAAATTTGGTAAAAGGGCAAAGAGACCATTTTTTAAGTCCTTATTAGTCTCTTATTATCTCAACATTAGCATGTCACCAGAAATTTGAATTCAGGTTTAAATATATTTCAGTGAGACAATGTGATATTCCAAACCAAGTTATTTGAAAAATACAAAACTGGAAAAAGTGTTAGCAGACAGGCCGTGGAGGTTTAGATGGGCTGGTTGTAATTTTTGAAATCATAGACTGAAGCATGAAGAGGAAGAAACAAAAGCATTTGACAACAGTGGAGCTGATAGTCATATCAACATTGATGTTTCACAGAGAACTTCATGAAAGGGAGTGAGTTTGTCGAGCCACAGGGGACTGTATGCATTACTCATGGTTCAAACTGGAGCCTCTGTTGAAATCAAAGTCTTTGCACCAGTGCCCAAGATAGAGGAAGAAATAAAGCACTAATAGAAAGTGAACACTTAAAATATTTTTGTATTGATTTGCTCTCCCAAACAAAAAAAGGCAAAGGAAGCCCATAGGAGAAGCTGATGACAAGTCAAATCCCCACCAGTGTTGTTCCATTCATTGTAGAGTTGGCATTGCCTATTCTGCTAGGCTTTAGTGGTGCACCAGGACTGCAGATCTAACAGGGATGAAGGCATCCAGCTGCACAAAAACCTTCACTTGCATTCAAAACTAAGTGACTCAACTTCAGCGTACATCACAGATGAACTGACGTCTTTCCAGAAGGCGCAAATGGACTCAAGTGAGGACAAAAGACCTATAATTCAAGTGTGACAATGAAGATGGGCAGAAGAACCCAGCTATTAGAAGATCCTGATTCTGCTACTGGAAGTGAGTCTAATCCAATCAGGAGAACATTCAACCTTCCGTTACATCCACATGCACCTTATCTCTTAAAGTAGCAAGAAATAAGTGAAAGGAGACAAGTTGAGAAAACTTCAGGAGAGGGAAACTGTCCAAAATGACTGAAAAAATCTGAATCCAGAAGCCAAAAAAACTTGTCACTTTGTGCCAGAGAGCTAAGGTCCACTCCGCCAAGCTAAGCATTGAGCTCTATCTGCTTAGGAGCAGCCAACACTTCAGGGAGGGAACTTCACCATCTAAACTCTTCAGCTGCTGGACTGGCTCGCTAGACTCATCTATATTACTAAATGAAGGTTGTATATATGCACGGACGCTGGACACCGGACGCCGGACACACCGAAGCGCACACACACTGCGACTCAGCACCCCAGAGTCAAACCCAGTGGCTTCCCAGACTCAGTAGGTAGCGCCCAAACAACACAACACAACCTGTAACCTAAACTTCAGGTCACAATACAACCGCTGCCCGAATGCGCACACCACCGCTTATAAAACCTTTGTTTAGTAATGTTTACAAAGGTTGTATATATGCACGGATGCCAGATGCAACCTGTGCCAAAAGCGCATGCGCACTCGCACAGCGCCCAAGAGTCAAACCCAGTGGCTTCCCAGAGTCAGTAAGTGGCGCCCAAACAACACAACCTGTAAACTAAACTTGAGGTAAAGCGTGTACACCAACAAGTTGCCATGGTGACATATTTAAACAGACATAGAATAACTAGACGCCTCATGACTAGCAGAATCGTACGTCAACGTCACCGCCATATTGTGAGTGGCACTGCTGTGGAGTGAAATAATGAATAATGTGCTGCTTGGGATTGTACAAACCGCTGGGCGCTCCACACCAGATCCCGGGGGATTACATTTCATAGGTAAGGATGAACAATTGTTTTGGTTATATTTGGCCGTTAGAAAATCCCATTTTATAATCTTTACTTTAGCTACGCTAGAAAAGCTATCCATTTATGTGCTCAAGTGAGCCTCCAAACAACGTTTTGGCTAAACGTATTTAGTCACTAACTATGTAGATTGTTGTTAGCTGTTAACATTTCTCAAACTTGATGATGTTTTTTCTCAAGGAGCACATTGAGGAAACACAGTTTGAAATTGACAACTATCATTTTATGCTCATGTCTTTAGTTGTGTCTGTCTTCCACAAACTAAGGCTGCACCATATTGCCAGACTGAATACTCTCAAATTACAAGATCTGAGTGAGCGAGAGGAGTGTAAGTCTGGAGGAGATCAGTGAGGTGGTGGGGAGCTTTAAATGTTAAGAGCCGTATTTAGTATTGTGTTCTGTAGTTAACAGGGAGCCAGTGAAGTTGAGAGAGAATCGGTGTAATATGTTCAGTGGATTTACAACAGCAGGATATTATCCTAGCAGCAGAATTTTAAAGAAGTTGTAAGCGTTGAATAAGTTTTTGTGGGATGCCAGATAGAATAGCATTACTATACGTGAGGTGACTCGGGCATTAAAGTATCTATCTATCTATCTATCTATCTATCTATCTATCTATCTATCTATCTATCTATCTATCTATCTATCTATCTATCTATCTATCTATCTATCTAAACAATACTTCAGTACTGTGTTGCGTAAGAACAGGACAAAGTCTGGAAATGTTTTGAAGATAGAAGAAGGCAGTCCGAGAAATGTTACTTATATGGGAGGAATGATTAATAATAATAATTATAATTATTATTATTTAATAATTACCATTATTAGTGTATAAATGGATATAAATAATTGCATTTAAATGATTCGCCAATATCTGTTGTATGTAAACAATACTGTTTTAAACATTGTTTTTTCATCAGAAAACCCGGTTTCCATGTCTACCTGTATTAGTTTAAATGGCACTTTTGCCACTTGCAATAAGGCTGACGCGCTGACGTATCGTGTCTACTGGGAAACACAGTGAATGCACCGTCTATCTATATATGTCTATGTATTTAAACTTGAGGTAGTGGTGACTACTGACAGTGCCAGCAGTCAGCTACTCCACAGTGCCAGCGGTCTGTATTCTCCACTCCACAGTACCAGTAGCTACTCCACTACACAGTGCCACCAGTCAGTGTGCTCTAATCCACTGTGCCAGCACTCAGTGTGGCAGCTGTCAGTATGGCTTATTTGAATCACATTATGGTAATTCAGTGTTAAAAGTAAGTTCAATTATGATTCCTAACAGCAAACGACTTCTAACTAACAACACACCCATAGAAAAACAAAAACGAGACTGCATGGATAAAAACAATGAATGAAGGCGCCTACAACGCGCTACTGAAACACCAGAACCAAAGGAGTCACGGCTCCAAAAAGAAACAGCTTTACTACACATATATTTATTTAATTAAATGAAAACTTTCCCAGGACGCTCCCACCCTCCATGATTTTTCATCTCTACAAAGATTGGAGGGAACAGAAAGTAATTGCCATTCTTGGATTTGCGATTCTTTAGAGAATTGGGGATTTACTGGTTCCAGAGACCTGGACTGTAAATAATTAAACGGCCCAAGTTTCCCATCTTAAGCAATGGCAGAATAAGAGGAAATGTACCTGCAAATGAAATGTTTCAAATCTGGAAAAAAAGTTTCATGAAAGTTGTTTGTTTACAAATTGTTCTTTGTTGAGAAGAAGGCAGTCCTGTTGGATGTTAGTTAAGGATGAGTTGTATGCACATGCTACATATTTATTACATCTCTGTGGGTAGCATACAGAAAGCAGCACTTTGGAGACCTGCAGATATTTTGAAAGTGGAAGATCAAGAAAAGATAATGGAGTTTGGTTGAATGACGTGTTCAGGCCCATATGGTTATGTTCTGAACAAAAAGGGCTCGCCTCAGACATATGGGCAGTGAGACAACTGTGTACTTCTACTCACGCATGTGCACAGTGAGGTCAACTTTATTTAACGAATTTGTTTTAATTTCACATCTTACCAACATAAAAATTATGTATTTAAAATCTAAATCATTTACTCTTAGAGTTTGCTGTTAAAGTCTGTGTATACGGACAAAAAACAATCTGGCATTTATCAGTCTTTTAATTTGAAAAGGTAGGCAGCTTATAGACATATCTGTTCATCATTCTCTTTGGCCATTTTCATATACAGAGAAAGGCTTTCGTTTTTGGGGATTTTCAACAATTTTCCTATTCACTTTAATATACTTTTATTATATTAATTCTTAATCAAATATTTTAGGTATAGGATTAGTAACATATCATATACACTACCTTTTCTTTACTTATTTCTATTTCAAGCAATAGAGGTGTTTTTTTTTTTTGGTTTTTTTTTGCCTTGTCCTCATACTGTTTGCCTTACAAATTTATATCTCCAAATCGTCCACCTTCTTACATTTAAGTTTCATTCATTTGTCTCTCTGGTCCGTTTTTCTTTTCATTAGATTTTTACTTGACTTCAGTACACCTTGTGCAGTTCGCATGCCAGGTCTGTCAGACTAATACTTTCTTGGCCACATAATTGTCATCACGTCCTGTTTTGCCTCTAGAATTTTCCTTCATCATTTCCAAATATCCCAGGACTTACTTTCGTCTCGTTTTAAATTGCATTGTTCCATACATCTTAATAATAATAATAATAATAATAATAATAATAATAATAATAATAAATGTATTTATTTAGCGTCTATCTTTCCTTTCTTTTCAACTTTTTCGGTATTTGCTAAGCTGTAGGCTTATTTTATATGAATTTTCTCAGTAATGACCCAGCTTTATGATGATAATTACGTTATTTATATTTCCTCTAGGGCGCTCCTTGTGGCTCTTCAACGACGTCCTCTGTGTTACCGGAGTCGTCTTATTTCTTTGGGAGACTTCTTGTATTTCAATTTGGCTGTCCGGCACTTTTTATATTGTTTGAATCTGAGGCGTGATAAGGTTTCTCAACCAGGTACCGAAATTCGAAAAGTCCGGCTTCGACTTCAGCACCTCGGAGAGCACAACTAAGACCCGCATCCTTTTGCTCTCGCGAGAATGTGGCAGCATCCGTGAAACATCTCGCGAGAGTCCAGTCGTGAACGCGCGCAGTGGGTGTTCCAGAAATTGAGGAGCCAAGAATTGGACCGAGAAACCTTGTGAAAATCTGAAGACAGTCGCGGCTTTGCTGATAGTCACAGGACAGCAGTCCAAAGGCGTACGTTTACTTGAGCAAAAAGAGTCATTTAAATCGCCGAAGCTGGGAAAATGCAGTCCAGCAGATAAAGCGCATTCGCGAAAATTAGGAGCAGCGAAGGTAAGATGCTTTGCAGGCGATCTGTTTCAGGGCCGAATCCACCAGAAGGGCGCATGTTCGCTGCTAGACCTTCGTTCCAAACTGGAAAGGTCAGCGGAGCAGATCCGAGCCACGAATGTCAATACCCAAGCAGGCGGTGCGCGCTCGAGCGCATTCGTTCACGTCGGCCTTGGGGGACTATGACCTCCTCACAAGTCCCCTTTTCTGTTGAGATGACGAAGGGTTGCTTTACCTGCTCGGGTCGTTATGCCGTTATTTCCGAGAGCCAGTTCAATGTAGACTTTTCTATTTGTTTGTTTTTTAATTTTTTGTATGACGGACGGTACTCCCAAAGGTTACTTGAAAAATGGCTGAGATTCATTCCTTCAGCTCTCAGTATGCCTTGTCTTGTGATCTGACTGCGCTTCATTTTTTTCCAGAGAGAACAAAAGAGTCTTGTCTACATCGTAAATAAGAGAGAGAGAGATGGGAGGTAAGGATTTGAGTGTTTCTCCTTGTGTGCATTTCTCATGTTGTTATAAGTCCACCTCTAGTGATAAATACATTCCTTCACGCTTTTGTTTCTTCTTATTCTGGACCCACATTTCTTACATGTGACACCGGGGTGCCGGAGCCGACCAGTCAGCACAGGGCAAACAGCAGGAGTCGACCAGTAAAGTGCAGGGCACACCCACAAATCCCTCTGAAGTCATCCTAAGAGTGTGGCTTCAAAGTGGCCTAAATATCAAGGAATCAAATGCACAGCCTGCATTTACTTCAGCTCTTCTTCTCTTCTACAGTATTTTATTTCTTCTAACTATCCTGTGCCCGTCCAGCAGCATCTTTCCTGTTTACCATTTTCATATCTGATTTCTGCATCTGCCAATTTCTATGACTTTAGTCCTTATTTTATATATTGGCTGTTTTTCTGGTTGCAGAAAATGCAAAAGAAACTTGAACATCCAGTCTGTCATCTTCTCACTCACCATTCATTCACAAACCAAATGTGCCGAGAAGCAGACATGATGTGTTTGCATCAGAAGCACAACATCATTTGCTCAAAGATTTCAGACCCATCCTTGTAAATATGTGCTCGGCCTGCACGCTCTGAAGGTGCCCTGCATGTTTGTGCCAGAGACATCTCGGCTGCTAGTGAGGTTGAGTTTATTTTATGTGTGTGTGTTTGATATTTATTTGTATTTGTTTTTGGTGTCTTTTAATCCGATACTAAGAGCTACTTTCTTCTGTTCATTTGAAAGGGTGCAGGGCTTAATCAGATTTATGACAGATAGGAATGTGGGGTTCTAAATGCTTATTTTAATTGTTAGTTTGTGATTTCAGCAAGTTGTTCAGCTGTTTTACATTTTATCATTTCAGACAAAGCCAACAACTTTCCACCATTGCCAAGATTTATTCCCTTGAAGCCATGTTTCTATCAGGACTTTAACGAGGACATTCCTGACCAGCACCGCACCATGGCCAAGCGACTCTACTATCTGTGGATGCGTGAGTAGTTGGCACACTGGTACTTTCTAAATTTGAGATGCGTTACATGGAGCGAGACAGTTGTGCCAGCTCCCCCTTAACCTCCTGTAGTCCTCATTCCTCTTTACCTGAATGCCTGGTGTCAGAGTTCCATTCTGTCTCGTGTCTTGCTGTCAATCTTCATGGCAGTCCTTTCCTATATGAGGGACGAAGCCCTGGTCAATGTAAAGCACCTTGCTTCTTGAGGATGGGGAGTATATTTATTCAAGATACTCTTTTCACCGCCAAGGAGAACCCCCTATGTTTTGGTCTTATTCTGTGACTCTGCCACTCCCTACCCCTGATTTTCAGGTTGCTGTTTGTTTTCTTTTGTTTTTTTGTTTGTTTATTTCTGTAAAGTCTGATGTTTCAGGAGGTTCTTAAAGAGCACCCTCAGGTTTCTGTTGTCAGAAGTTAGCCTTGTTGAAGAGTCTGTAAGGTCAACATTTGCAAGCAAAAAATGTGGGCTTTTTAACATATGGCCCTCCAGAAGGACAAGTGGCAGATCTCGGTCCCCCAATATCTTTTATGTGACAAGTGTAGGCAGTTGGGAAAGCAAAACCAAATGAATGCTGCTTTTGTGTTTTACTTTCACCCGGCTTTGATTTTCTCAAATGTGGTACGGCAGTCATTTAAAATAAATGAAAACCATTCTGATGCTAGAAAACTTGGCGAGACTGTGACATGTTGGCACAATGGACTGACCCAAGGCCCATGGCCATGCGATGTCTGAGGTGACTTTTCTGGCACACTGGCCCAAGGACCATGTCAGTCTGTTACATGATTTGAGATTGGAGTTACTGTGTATGAGGAGCACAGGCATGTAGTGCCAACTGTGTTGTTTGCCATCTCATTTTTGCCTCTGTCTGTGTTTGCAGTGAATAGCATCACTCTGGCTGTCAATCTGATTGGCTGCCTGGCATGGACAATTGGCGGAGGTGGATTTATGAATTTTGGCTTGGCAGTCGTCTGGCTCCTCCTCTTCACTCCTTGCTCGTATGTGTGCTGGTTTCGGCCCATTTACAAGGCCTTCAAGTGAGTATGTGTGGGTCATTGAATTCATCGTGTTTTAAGTAACTTCCTGATATATGAAAGTATTTAAATCTCACCTAAGAGATAACCAAGATCTGCAAGAGTATGAACTTTAGCACTGACTTGCTGGCAGATGTTGGGAGCAATAGTGGAGGGTAAGAGGTGCCACGTCTCTTATTTCGGTGCAAACATATGAATTGAAAGGCCCAAACAGCCTGGCTATTGGGGCCTCAGAAGTGCTTTTCACCAACACCATCAAGCATCAGTCCAGGGTCAGATGGGGCAGCTGTCATAGCCTTGTTAGGACTCACATTTTTGAGTGTGCATTAACTGTTAGACGTGACAGGAAAGGTCTTCATTGTGAACATACTTTACTTTAATCAGACTCATAATCTTAGATTAGACTCATAGACTAGTAAGAGGAAATTGATGTTAGACCCATGTGCACTTTCCACATCTTCATTTAATGTCCAGTACTGTTTGAAAATGTACCTTGCAGAAAGTCCAAAGTGTAATTTGTTTCATCTGAGTAGGTAAAAATATTTGGTACAGAAAGCCCGATGTTGGTTGTGACCTGATGACTTCTGATGCCACCAGACTTGCTTATTTTGGCCTTCGTTTTCCTTGCACCTGGTAAATGCTGAAAATCAAGCTGCCTTGGACAGCTTCATTGCATCTTCCAAGTGGAAGTTGGCCACCACCAACTTTCCAGGTGGATGGATGGGCAAGTTACCATACAAGACAGTACCACTTATTTTTGTAGTGCGCTTTTCGTCGAGTTCAAGTGATGAGCTCTGTGAACAATTGTCAGTAAAAATACAAGTTTAGATTACACTGATTGCTAAATATAGAACTGGTACAAGGAGAGCAACCTGGCAGTAAAACAGTGGCAACAAGTGCCACATCCAGATACCGGAAAGAGAAACAGAATAGAGGAGGGTTAGTAACAGTGTAAAATATTGTGAAATCTGCTCTAAGCTTAACTGGGAGCCAGTGTAAGGACTTGAACTGGAGTTGTGTTCCCACTTTCTGGTTCTTGTAATAATTCTTGTAACAACATTTTGAATTAATTGAAAGCTGCATAAAGAATAATCAGAACAGCCAGTGAATAACGCACTACAATAGTCAGTCCTACTAGAAATAAATGCATGAATTAGTTTTTCAGCGCCTTGCATATTTAGAAAATGTCTTAACTGTCCAACATTTTTAAGAATGGAAGAAAACATGTTTTGGATAGTTTGCAATGCATGTTTTAAGTGACCTGCTAGTATCAAAGACAACACCTAAAGTGCATGCTGATTCAGTAAAGCTAATGGTGACCCCCAGCTGAGTGACAGAATGTTGTTGTGGTCAATATCATTCCCTCCAATAATTCACATTACTGTTTTTCTGTGTTCAAAGAGAAATAGTTCTCATCCATCCACTCCTTTAGCTCACTGACACAATTAATTAAAGACGGCACCGGAGAAATGTCATTTGACCTAAGAGAACGGTATAACTGGGTGTCATCTGCATATGGTCAGGTCACTACACACTGACTGCACCGCTGTGGTCTGCATTTGAACACTACAGGTCAGGTCAGGTCAGGTTGGGGAGCATGCACTGGTACAGCACACCACCGCACCCACCACACAATGAAACAGCTCAGGATCCTGGTCGGCAACACCCCAGGCAGACACGCAGTCCAGTCCCACCCTCCGAAAATGACCCTCTGCATACTAGTGAAAATGATTTATAGTTTTGTTATCTAATGAGAGTTCATAATGAAAGTATATCAAGTGAAAACAGTAAAATCCCCAGGATTGAGCCCCACGGGGCACCATATTTAAGTTCTGTGTACAATTATGGAGTCCTTTCAGCATATTTATGTACATACTGGAATGGATCTGATCAGTAAGAATTAAACCAGGCAAGGACAGTGTCTGTGAGCCTAATGTCATGTTCCAGCCTCTGTAATGTAATCAAAATAGAAATTGTGACAAGGCTCCTGAAAGTAGTGTGGCATTGTATATAATGAAGTCCTGATACTGTGGATGAGGGCACAGAAATGTATCTCATCAATCAAGTGGGGTAGGCCCGAGTGTTCAGATGTCAGTTCTTCTGTGGCCACTTTAAGTACATATGGCTCTTACACTTTGACAAAGTTCCTTGCTTTTCACTTTTTAATTGTCCAAGCATGGTGTACAAGAAATTCAAAATGGTAATGATTGGTTCAGTTATAAAGTTGAATATAAACCAATGGTTATTATGCGGAGTCTCTTGGGGGTACTGTTGGAAATGCTTCTGGAGTCCTGTGTACAGCTAAAAGAAGTAGGCGACTGAAGAGCAGCCAAGTGATTCTGGAGTGGTGGACACATCCTGCTCAGACAGACTAATTGAGCTGGACGCAGACACACATATGGGCATCAAATTCAACGCCCTCGGGAACATGAAACACAATTCTTTTTTGCAGTTGTGATTCTTGTATTCAGTGACACCTAGCAGAGAATAAATGGATGTGCATTTAAGACAAAAGGGCTCTGGGAGGCTAGAAAAAAAGTACCAAGTCATGGAGCAGAAGTGAAATCCTTTCTAACGTATCAAGGGTAGTTATTGGGACCACTTAGAAAATGGGTTGAATTTTTGTCCTATAAACTTACGGCCAAGCAAGAGACTACTCACTTCATCATGATCATCTGGTTAACTCCCATCTAACATAGTTGCCATCTGTTGTAGTTGTGTGACACACGTCATAATGGCAGTGCCAGGTCAACAAAGAGCAGCTCAGGATGCCACTGTGTCTTGCATGCTGACAAGACCAGTTCAGTGTGCCTTCAATTCCTCGTAAACTCTCCGTGTGGGTTGCCTGCCAGGTCCTCTCATATGTGCACATTTTATGGTCTTGGCCCTTTATTATACTGGTGTTCTTAGTGGGGTGTGTGCAAAGATTATGCCAGAAAATAATTATTGAAAAGACAATTTTCTTTAAGGTCTCCTTTTCCTGCAGAAAATATTGAATGGTGTCAGGCTTCGTGTTAGTGGACTTTCGCCTGCCGAAGCACAGGTGTTCACATCAGGTTCTACTGGACTGAGGTAGCCAAGTGAGAGGTATGCCAGTGATACTTTTTCAATCCTCAGACTGTTCCAACCCACTGACTTTTTGGGTTTTCTTCTGTCGCTTCCAGCTTTTCCTCCAACTGTTGGTAACATCTCCCCCTGTCCATCTGCTGTGGCTTTTACTTGGTCTAAACTTTGTGTTCAGGATTTTTAAAGCCAGTATGAAATTCATCAGAAAAAGTCCCTTAGTCAGGCGAATATGCAAACTTGAATCTGATGTCATTTTGTGTCCTTCTTCTACCATTCTGGACACATTGTCCTGTCTGTCTGAATTCTCTACCGGTGTAACTTCTTTCAACTCTTCTGCTACTCCATGCTACTTTACTTATCAAGATGGTTGGAAGTCCTCTCATATTCCTATTACTGAGTAGATTTTGTATTCTGTTCAACAGCACTGTGCTCGTCTCCTTGACCGTGGTCACTGTCTGAGCCTAACCTATACTGCTTGGCCATTGGCTGCATTTCGTAACTGCCGGGGATGGGGTGGCTGCTGAATGGCTCTTTCTCCATGATGTAGAAGCATAGCCCTTTAAGACCCACTTTCAGTGTGTTATCATCTCTTGCTTCACACTCCTTCTTGGTTGCTCACTCTGCTCTTGCAATTTTTTCTTCCCTTTAGGTAATTCCTCACGTCTGCTGCTGAGCTCTCCATCTGACACCATTTCAAACTGTGTCTTTCTTGTTTCCTTCTTTAGGACGGATAGTTCCTTTAACTTCATGGCATTTTTCTTCACTTTTATTGCCCAGCTGGTGCTCAGCATCATCCAGGCTGTGGGGATCCCTGGGTGGGGTGTCTGGTAAGTGTGGCCGCATCGCGTCCTCCTTCACACTTAGATGCTCAGCGTGATGCACAATGTCCATACATCCAAGTTTTTCCTGGCCCTGCATATTATGTGACAATATCAGAGTAGCTTTGTGTGCAAACATTTTTGACTTGCTTGCTCATTTTCTTCTTTTTATTAGATTTGCTTTATATACTTGTGCTTTAGGACAAACTGCGCAAATCAGACTTTCATTTATTTTGTACTGAGGAATTAATTAAAGTAGAGGAAAAAAATTCCATTCACTTATAAAGAAAGTAAGAAGGAATGATTGCTTTCGTACCACAAAGCTGTCCTACCATACCCCTCCTTGGTAAGGACTTCATGAGTGCAGACAGTCTTCTCTTTGCTGCTGTTTTCATGCTTTTGATTGGTGGCCACCCAACTTCGTTCCTCACTAGCTATGCTATACTGCAAGTGTGCTGGCTGAAAATGCTGCTGGCATTCCCCATTATAGAGGTTTGTGGTGGTATTGCTCTATTTATTTTTTGTGACATGTCAGGCCTATTATTCAGGTGTCTGGCTGCGAGAAAAGATATGCAATTCTCAATACTCACCCAAAGATTTACATCTGGTAAAGAATTACATAGACATGTGGACACCTTTCTTTTTGAAAGCAGATGAGCCCAGAGACACTAGAGGTGCAAACCTGGATAATCCCACCTGTCCACCAAAGGCAGTTAGACTTCTTGGGTCCTTTATCCAAGAATGAGCCAGCTTCACACAGGAGGAACAAGACAAACAATTCAGAATTCCCAAAAATGCCAAATATGTCCATAGGGCCAATAGAGGATTGTGTGCTGAGCCAATGGAGCAGAAGACTAACATAAGCAATCCAAGGAGCTGAAGAAAGAGATCTGTCAAAAATACAACTGCCTAATGAGGGGCCAGTATTTTGAAGTCTTAAAGATGTCTGGAGCTTAAAGCCAGTATCTAAACACATGATAAAGAAAACACGATTTGAAGAGCTATGGCACTGCATTGAAAGCACCACAGGACACCAGATCATTCTCAATAGCATCCCGAGAGACTGAGCATAATGTCTCTTGATTTATACTCAATGGTTTTTACAACTTATAAAGACATTAGTATTTTTGATTGCTTGTGCAGAATGCCTGGACAATGAGAATCTTAGCTCAAAGTAAACCCACCAAGCCGTAGGAGTAGGAGAGACAAAACAAACATGGTTTGGTGAGACTTGGGTGAGCGCCAGGGAGACTGAACTTCTTCTTTGCTTCTTTGCTGCAGTGGCTGGGTGGCTACCATCCTCTTCTTTGGCACTAACATTGGCTCCGCCGTGGTCATGCTGATCCCGACTCTCATGTTCACAGCTGTGGCAGTGCTTTCCTTCATAGCACTCACAAAGGTATGGAAACTTCTTTTTGACACTTGTTTCTTGTCCCACTAGATGATAGCTAACAGATGTGATCTACTGATGTTTAGGACAACTTATTTCAAACATTGGAGGGCTGCTCTCTATACTCTTCACAGCTGAGGCTCAAACTGCTTGCAGATGACTTTCAGAAATGAGCCGCACTGTGATATCTCATGCATTAGGTTACATCACAATTTCTCTGAACTTCTTTCTGCCAAGATCCAGCTGGGTGAATAAAAATCGGTTATGCCTGGCAAATCATTGGCATTCAATTTGACTGGAACAAATCAAGTGTGAGGCAGAGTAATGGAGACAAAACAAATAAGAATGTGTGAACTGAGAATGCTTTGACCAAAACTTGTGATCTTAAAGGACAATAGCACAGGTCTTAGTCTGGATTCAAATCCGTACTCTGATCCTGAACAACAGGAGATGTACAAGGAATTAAAGCAGGGGAATCAGATGGGACAGTTTAAAGACAAGATAAAAAGAAACCAAGCAGCAGTGACTTAAGTTGGGTTGGGTGGCTGTGTAGAGAGGACAGGAGCAGAGAGCAGGGGGCCACTAGCAATAATAATGATTTACTTTGGCCACATTCAACTGCCTGCCATTAACAGCTCGAGTTTATAGACTGGCATTGAAAGATTCATCAGCTTTTATTTAACCAAAGCATTTAAATTTCAAACTTTTGAGGAGGCTGCTCTGTGACCTGCAGGAAAACCTAAGATAAATGTGTATGTCGACTTATTTGGCTGCTTTGGTAAGGCTGGATTCTCATTTTGCTGTCACTGTCAGTTTCAGCTACATGGAAGGCTGATGGCTCAAGCACAGAGCAGCTTTTATGTATCACCTGTTTGCGATTTTAGCTTAAATATTCAATTTTCTTCTAACATCGCTCTGAAGTTTTTTTTAATAGACTGGTTTTGCAGCTGACCCAGTGTCCCCCGTAGTTAAGACCTATGAGCTGGGACAAGCAAGGTTAGGCATTAGCTAGCTGCACATTTAGTAAACAAGCCGGGCAGCTGCCAACTAGAGTGGGAGGCTATTAGCTACACAAACAAACAACGAGGGGCTACCAACTAATTATGAGTAAGGCAGCTCCATGCACCAAGTGAAATAGCTGTCAGGGGCTCAACTCTGGCATTGCATACGGAATGAACGGCAGCAGCGTCAAGCCAGGGTCAGAAACGCAGTCACTCATCAGCGCCTTTTATTTATTTACATTGTTTTAGGTGCACAGCTTTTACCGAGGCAGCGGTGGCAGTCTGAGCAAAGCACAGGAAGAGTGGACGACGGGGGCTTGGAAGAATCCTCACGTCCAACAAGCTGCACAGAATGCGGCAATGGGCGCCGCCCAGGGTGCCATGATGCAGTCGGAGCCTCAGTACTCTGCCACTCCCAATTACTCGTACGACAACCAGATGTAGGGTCTGGCCAGTTTAGTATCTGCACAGCGTGGAACGCAAGGCCCAACCCTTAATCTACTGAAAACCTGCCTCTCAAAGATCTACTGACAGCATTGGTGTAAAACTTGGCCAGATATTAAAAACAAAAAAAAGCCTGCTTCACATTTAGGCCTGTGAAACATGAGTCTTCTTCGACACCTTTTGGGCCTGTTACTGGTTTGGATGGCATGCCCAATTACGCAAGCAAAGAGTGAAGATAAGAGCGGCGTCTTCAGAAGAGGCCAAGTGGCACCAATGCGGCATGTCAGCCAAGCGTCCAGGAACCTGAGTGCGAGCTCGGGCCGCGTTCTCGCTTACCTTAAATGGAGCCTCTCAGGGCCAGGCTGGCGGGTTGGGTTTTCAGTAGGTTTTCGTTTGATGTCTTCATCCCAAGCTTCATGCAGTAACCATGCTGGCCATTTTCTGTTTGGCTTCTTTTTTTTTTTTTTTCTTTCTTTCTTTTAAATGAAATCTCCTGATAGTGATGTGCAATAGTGATGACGTTCCTGGGACGATGTCGTTGCTTTGAGTAAGTGTTATTGTGCACAGGTGTCTGAGAAAAGTGCATTGTTCTTTTGACTCATTTTGCCCTATCGTGAAATGCTTTTAGGATGTGATAGATGTCAACTGTGTCCAGTGTCCACCTCTGCTGTCACTTCCCCTAATCGTGATTACTTGTCTTAAGAGTCCAAAAGGAGCGCTTTCCAGCAGATTTTATTATGCAAAGCCGTGTGACGGGACGCTTGGCACAATCCCAGACCAATAAAGGCACTATTTCTCATGGGACGTTGTCTTTGAAATCTGAAATATATGCAAAGTGAACAATATGCAGCTTCTCTGAGGAAGCATGGGAGGAGTGTGCCAGGGTAGACTTCTGGAAGGGCTGCATTCCACTTTGGGCAAATATGAAGATATGCTCAAGTAGTGGAAGAAACTGAACAACCCTGGAAGAAAACGCACAACAAATGAAACGAGCTTGACACCTGGTGACGAGTGGGGAGCCTTGTGACATCTGTGTCCGCGCATAAGATCCTTGATCATCCCATAACTTCATCCTTCAAGAACAATCCCTCTAGTGTCAGCCCCAACTCTATCACATGGTGACCCAGGCTGGCCACCATGCAGAATCGGATGAGTAGATGACAGTATGTGTAGGTCCTATCAGATTCCCTCCATCCAGACCCCTCACCACACCGAAGGTTTAGTCTGAATGTGAGATCCTGCAACATAAGTGACTTGACTCAAGCTGCCAGTATTCAAGAGTCAAGAATATAATCGTGCATCCTAAGATCAAGCAAAAAAGTCGATTCCTGGTGCAAGAAACTCAGAAACAGGTGACAGGCATTTGTCGAAGCAATAAAACACAAATCACACCAGGGGTTGGTTTGGTCATTTAGCCATCTTGTGTGGGCAGATGGTGCATTTGTCTGTAATGTGACATGAGATGGCACCCTCCCAAATAAATCCATGTTTAAACGGGCACCAAATGGCATCTGAGGGGATGTGAATGATGGTTATGAGGTTTGTAATCTTCAGGTAATATTTGGCTGTGTTTGAGCATGGCATGACTTGTGCCCATTGCCCATGAAATACTGCTTGGGCACATTAGTGAAGGACTGCAATCCACTACAGACAGTAGTCATTTGGCACAATGGTTTTTGTAGATTTTGTCAGGAGACACTGGTGAGGTCCATGGCTGTTGAATGCCTTACTCCAGACATATGGCCCACCGTGGACCCTGGTACACACTGAACATGTTCTGGAAGTAAAATAAGAGAAGATTGGTAGCACACTGTAGACTGAAATACCACAGAGGTCCAGAGGACATCTCTGTATCGCACCTCTTTTGACCATAGCAGCTGAAGTTGTTGATAAATTAGCTGGCAGCACGATGCTACATGCTCCTCCAAAAGATTGCATCCGGGACAAACTTGCATTGGCTGCCACTGCCATGTATCATAACTTGTTAGAGGCCCAAACTCAAAATGCACACCGGCCTTGAGTCCACTGCTTCCAAAGATTTTACAACACATGGAAATAACGAAGAGCTGAGAGCCATATGTGCCAAGGAGAATGGCAAACAAATGAGGTTTCTCCACTGAACAGCATGCCAGCTGGGAAAGGTTAATGTCCATGGCTTTGGTGTCCTTCATACTTTAGCTTTTTGTCCAAGCAATGTTGCCAACGTGGGGCCTGCACAGGGCTCCTCACACAGTATGTCCATAGGACTCCAGTTCCTGTGATTTTTCCATCTTGCTGCCGGCCATTTTCTAGTGTGATGCGCTGGACCAGCAATCATTACTGTCTTGTTGAGCCCCCGTCACTTGAGAATAAAAGTTGGTTTTGTTGATGTCACGGACAAGCGCATGTTACAGTGTTGTGTAAAGCAAAAGAGTGAAATAAAGTGATGGAGAACAAAGCCAGTCTGCGTGCCAACTTCTCTTTGTTGTTGCTGTGTGTCTCTTTGACTCTCTCTGATAATCGCACGAAGAGGAGAGTCAGTGTGAGGTGAACGGTGCGCACAGGGCACAAGCTCATAACATCCTCTTTTGCCTCGCCTTCCCCTTCATGAGATCCACTCAGCATCCATGAGCACACCCTGAACTCCTCCTCACAGAATGACTGCTGGTATTCTTGGGTCCAGCTCGAGCTCGCTGGTCCCTTTGGTTTCCTAAGGCACATTGAAAGTTTGAAACGCCACTTTGAAGTCTCTGGGAAGTGGCAATGTTGATATCAGGGACATATGTCACTTTGGGCACACAAGATGCTCCCCACACATCGCCCCCAGCAGATAGAAAGAGGGTGCATTGCTACTCTGAGAAGCAACAAGGTGAAAATGAATGGCTGCTTCGCCAGTTTTGAATTTGTCAGTTCTAGTGGTAGGTAACCAGTAATCACCCAGATTATGTAAACCCTTGCTGTTGCTAACATGGCGATGTGGCACGTGTGACCACTGCTAGTGGTTCGTTCAAACGTCAGTGGGCTCCTCTCAATGATGCCCAATTTGCTAACATTGTGACTACTGCAGTTACTTCATCTTCCACTGGATGGCAGCAGCGTGTTCCAGTTAATCCTAAAATAACATGGAGTCTTTAAGCTGGCTCGGAGAAGTTAAAAAAGCCAGAAATTCCGGGACCTCTGCTGAATTGAGACTTTGGATCGAAATGTGTTTCCTGGCAACAGGCAAAATGAAACCAGATCACAGGGCCGTGTGTCACACAGAGAGAAATCAGGAATCTTCACCAAAGAAATGCACCAGAAAAACTCCATTAAGTAATTCTGACTTTCAAATCACCAGGCATCCAAACTCTGAAGTGTCTGCTTTCCTCCTAAGGGTCACGTAGAGCCAGAGCCTGCAGCATTGGCCATAAGGAAGGACAGCTGGCCATAGAAGGGCGTACACACACTCACGCAGTATACAACAAACTAAGGAAGAACAGGCAGAATCTGGCAGTTGAACCCATGTTCTGTGGGCTGGACAGCACTAGTGTTAATCAAAATGCCAGCCTGCTTCTATGACACTTCCCCCTGGTCTCTTTAAATATGTCACCTTCCTCGACCATTCATTCTAAGATCTGCTCTGCACCCTCCTCTTCACCCAGCCAGCATTGACCTTCCCGATTTCCAGGGACTTCTGGCCTCAGGGTGGTGGACCAAAGCCTTGGTTAAAGTACCTCTGCGAGTCGCAGAGTAATAATGAAATGAGGAGTAAGTGAGCCCAAACCTACCATGCAAGGACTATGCCATAGAGGACCCAACACTGTTAGGAGTCTCCCAGACCTCACGTCATACTTGATCCACTGGCTGTCACGTTGTGCCCAAATGTTCTCATCTGCCTCACTCTGCTCTCTGGTAAGCCATACTGGCCATAATACAACTCACTCCTGTGTCCTCCTCCTCTTTCTTCAAACCCCAATGTCTATCAACTGTCCTATCCTCTCAAAAAAAGAGGAATGCATCCCAGCTGGCACGCACCCATTTTCCAGAAGACTTCTAAGCCTCATTCTCTGACTCCACCCCAGTAGGGGATTCACACTTTGAACTGGTAGGCTTTGGTGAAAATACAGGATGGTAGTGAGTGTAAATGTAGCCTTTCCCATTTGTACAGACGTAGGGCATATGATGCACTGTAGGTGTTTAACATGGCTCTGCAGACAAAGCTTATGAAATAACATGCTACACATCACTTGATTCTTAGGTAATGGGCAAAAGAGTTAATAAGCCCTCGTTCCAAGCGGCTGACTTACAGGGGCACAGAGTTATTCAACAATGTTTCATGCAAAAAAGAGATAATATGTGCAAAGGAACTGGCACTCAGTGCAATTGCCACCTGCTGTGCCACTGATGCCTGCTCTCCGTGACAGGTAGTCTGTCCCCCTGGTAATGAAGTCTGCCAATGCATTGTCGACCCTAAGCAACCTGAGAAGTAATTGACACTGCAGTTGTGCAAGTCATGAGCTACACAGAACAAATCCTTCAGCTAAAGCCATGAACTGCCCTGACCTCTCACCTCCCTGGAATTTGCTTCTTTTCTTATCATTCATGGAGCCCTGGCACTCAGCTAGTTCCCACCTGCAGCATGGCAGCTGCTTTCACTTGCCTGCTGATTTGAAATTTTGGCGTACTGGAACTGTCCTCATGAAGCTGCTTGCTTTACTCTGTCACACCTGAAGCTTGCTTGTTATCCACCTGCTTCATCTTTGCTCGTTGAGTTTTGGATGTCGAAGATCATTTTTATAGTGAAAGCTCTCTGTGTCCAGGTGGCTCAGTGGTTTGCACTTTCTCTTTGTGTTACTCCTAAAGACGTTGAGAGTTGCACCGTGTTAGCCATAGATTGATACAGGGGAAAGTAGGGAGAATGGACACCTTTTATTGGCTAACTAATGAGATTACAAACGCAAGCTTTCGAGGCAGCTAAGGCCCCTTCATCAGGCGAGGTGTAACTCTCGAAAGCTTGCATTTGTCATCTATTTAGTACGCCAATAAAAGGTGTCATTTCACACTGCTTTCTCCTAAAGAAGTTGAAATGAATCATTATGTGGGGATCAGTGTGCAATACAATGGACAGGTTTGATATCCAAGGTTAGCTATTTTTTAATCATTTTGCAATGGAATAAAGCTCAGGCAGCAAACCTACCCCATTACAAAAGGGGGGCTTTCTGTAGCGCTCATGCGGTGTGACCTAAACAATCCTCCAGCCCAATTACACAGAACACCTCAGCCAACCCCTAACGAAATGTAACCCTGCTACAATTCAAAGAATATTGTACCTTCACGTTTCCAGGGATCAAATGCCATTAGTGTCACTAAGTGCCCTACGCTGTCTACTTCGCTCACAAAAGGACAGCTAAGTCCTGAACCATTCATTTCATCTGCCGAGGCTCAAGGTGTAGAAAGTATGCGGTCCTCGAGATCGGCGAACTTCTCCAAATGTACGAAATTGCACGAAGTGCATGTGCCCTGTGGGTTCAATGAAAAGGAGCCGCAGGAGCTCTCTAGGAATGAGCGATCCCTCAGCAGCGTCCTAGGCGGTCAGCACTAGGACCAAGCGGAGCTGACAAGGCTCGTGTTTCTCCGTGAAGCCAAACGTAGCGATCAGGAGGAGAACAGAGACTTTAGGCATCGAGGCTGTCCTTACAATGACATATTTACAACATGCCTCTCCAGGAAGGGTCCAGTTACACTGAAGGACTGGGCGAGCGAGCGCCGCGAGAGGAGGCGAAGCAGCCAAGTGAGGCCAGCGAATCAGGATTGTGCGGATGTCGTGGGACAAAGAGAGCGGGCGTTTGTGAGCATCGCGCGTGAGTGTGGCAAAAAAGCGATCGAGTGTGCAAGAAAGTAAGCGTGTGTGTGGAACGGAGTAAGTGATCGAGTTGCAAAAGAAAGGTGGGCAATCTAGTGAAAACTTTAATGAGAGCTAAAGTGAGTTTGGAACGAAGTTTGTGCGGGGCTGGCGGATTATCCGAGAAAGTGCGCACTCATGTGTAAACAAGTAAGCGAGCGTGTGCGTGACTGGCTGCGTGAGATTGTGGCTGCCTGAGGTAGCTGGGTCGCTGGTCCACGGGAATTCGGCACAGTGTTCGTTACCGCAGCTCCGAGGCTATCACCTGAGCCCACGAAGATGGGCACGAGTAACCCAGCCTGGACTCTGCGCTTGCTGCTTGGACTATGCTGGATTTTACTTTGTAAGGCTCAAGGAGAGGCGTCGGATAACAATCGGAGACAAATGATCCGCTGGGAGAACAACGGCCGGGTGTACAGCCTCTTAAACAGCGGTCCCGAGTACCTGCCCGCGGGGCAGGAACAGCAGGGCAGAACTCCCTGGGTGATCCTTGCTGACTCCGCTTCTCGGAGGACACCGGGAAACACGCGCAGGCAGGCACCTTCTTCCCCCAGAGAAACCGTTCGCGGGCAAACTCGACATCCTTTTGGGTTCGGCCAGGTTCCGGATAACTGGAGACAAGGAGCGGCGGAGGACAGCAGCAGCATCAGTTCAAACCGATTTCAGCCGTCTTCGTCTGGCCGAGCGCGACAAGGCTGGTCATCGTCGTCGTTTTCTTCTTCATCTTCACTGTACCCGCCTGTCAACGTGCCATCGTACCCACAGTACCCTTTACCGCGGCAGCCTCAGTATAATTTTCCTTACAATTCCAATCCTTTCCCTCTTCCGGAACAGGATGAAAGCTACTATGACCCTTATTCCACAGGGAACGGCTATCGCGCAGGTGAAGCTTTCTTTGGAGGGGAGGACCGCGCCAGACAATCCTTTGGGCATCGGAGCGAGCAACAGCCCTACTATCCGGCTCCTGTCCGACCTTATGTGCCAAATTCACCGGCAGAGTTGCCTCCAGAGCCGCAAGCGCCGATTTCCGACGCCCTGGACCACAGGTACACGCACAACCTGTACAACGTGGATACGGCTCGAAGGGCCGAAGCGAGCTCCGCTACTGCTCGAAGTCCGCCCCACCGGCCCTCCTCGGGAGCTGATGTACCTCAGGTTCCGCCCGCACGACGCCCGGACCTCCCTGCAGCGGGAGCGGAGGAGTGGTCGCCTGCGCAGCCCAGGAGCGGCAGTGTCGGGAACGTGTACAGGAGTGAGCAGAGAGGTGAGCACAGCCTGGCTGAAATGTTTTGATTGCATTTGCAGTAAAAGGAAGCTTTAATAGTCGAGTTGACCAGAATGGCTAAAGGGGGAAAGATGACCGAGCCAGGTGGCACGGTGGTGCAGTGGCCCGGGCTGCTCCTGTAAGGGTTAGCATGGCAGTTCTGGTCATGATCCTCCCACCATGGCCCTTTATGTTTGTGTGTGTTTGATTTATTACTATTATTTTTTATGTGTGGTGTGAGGGATTGGAATCTCGGCAAAGGATGGATCCTGTCTTGTGTTCACTAATAACAGATCAGTTCTTTCACACATGTTGATCCAGTAATAGAATAAACAGATTCGGGAAATGGAAGAATGGATTTGTGCTGACCAGTTTGAGATCAGTCATACAGTTAGTATTATCCCTTTCTATTTCCCATTGGACCCAACTAGGCACTGCCTATTGAAATACAGCAGAAATGCCCATTTGACAGGGATCAATGAGAACGGATGATGCTCATTCTGTCTTTAATGCTAAATCCATCCACCCATTTCTGACGTCAGCCTTACTTAAGGAAAGGGGCGTCCAAAGCCGTTCCTGGTAGTATTGCACAAAGGCGAGAACCTACACTGGAATAATGCCAGTCCAATGCAGGGCATCTACACCGACATAGCTGACCAGCTTTCACTCATTTATAGTAAATCTACATGTAGACTGAAATGGTGGCCCATTATACGGGGGTCAATAAAAAGTAACAGGGGTCACTTTTTTGTCAAATAGCCTGTACACCACTGAAATGATGTTGGTTATTTATCTGACTTCACAGTATTCATGAAGGAAGGCTGTTGAGACCTTTCAGGCAGCTGTGTGAGGTCCGCTGAAGTGGATATGGCACAGAGAGCAACTCAAGGGAGAGCAGTGTCCACATAACCATTAATGTAACTTCTCGGCCGCCTTCTGTCCAGCATCCTTAACAGTCTTAAAATATTCACCTATTGACTCTTTTTAATGTGCCCAGTTTAGTTGAATTTGGTTTACATACCCTTAGCCATTAGCATGGCGGTGTGATCTGCTGGCCCACAGTCACGTCCTTGAGAAAGTGGCCTTTCCATAAAAGCCTGTCATGGTGAAGTGACAGGTGCCATGTTCAGTTCCTTCACAGCCCTCTTCATGAAGTACAGGCCCAGTTGGTTACTAAATTGTGCAACCCCAGAGAAAATAATTTTCTAGTCAGGCAGAGCAGGCAAAGTCACAGTCCTGACGCCTCAGGTCACTCTGCAACTTGGGAAGTGTGTGCCAAAATCCACAACAGGAAAATCTGAAGCCACTTGATTCCAAGGCTTCCAGTATCTCAGATGTAACAATCCATGGCCTGGGGTGGAGGCACAAAACGAAACAAAATGGAGTAGGGTCTCTAACAGCTTGTAATAAATAGCAGCACAGAAACCGTTGCAGTAACAGTCAGCAGCTCTAATCGGGGTCACTCGACTAAAGCACTGAGTCTTCTACTCAGAGACCCATGGGACGGACCTTTTTACAGCCTCCCACCTGTGTTTTATTTTTCCATGGATTCATCTGGAGATCAAAATGACGGTGTGCATTGGTACCTTCTGATTAGTAAGTAGAGCCTTGGCCATTAAAAGCTTACGTGCAAGACGGAGGATTTGGAAATTAGCCTTAAGCTTACATGGAAGCCGGTAGAAGGACTCAAGGTCAAGGGTTATGAAGCTTGACTTTCTCATTCTTGCTTTAACTGAATGCTATAAATGAAATGATCTGAGTAGCCTGAGGGAGTCTATTCCACTAGAACCATGGCAAGTCCTCTCTGCATTCTTCATAGTATTGCACCAGAATGTTTTAACTGGAAAGAAGTAGGCTTTATATGAACCTATGTTGTGCAAAACTCATGCTTAGGTCTACGTCATTCCTACTAATCAATACGGTTTCTGTTTTTCTGCTTTCAAACACAAGTCACTCACCCAGTCTTGTGAATTACTCACACAAAAGACAAGACATTGTTTGGTCTGAAGGAAAGTTACTTCCAAATGTCCCACACTGGCAAGGGAGCATAAGCGTTGTTTGTAATAACATCTCTAGGCGGCATTTAAAGTGAGAACAGCAATGATCCAAGTGTGGACACAAAACAGTTAAGCAGAAATGGCGAGCAGCTAGCAGACGTTCGCATCCTTCACATGGTTATCATTTGATGGTATCAGGAATATTTTACTACTGTGTGGCAGGGTATGGCCAAATTCCCCAAACAGAAACGGTTCATTAAACACTAACAGGTGACGAATGGGCCCTTGTCACATTCTCCAGGTCATTCATAGAGTGCCTTTCAGAAAACACTCAGCTCTGGCATTGTCTGCTCTCGGGTTCTTGGCTGCTCACACCCTGAACCTCATGCCAGACACTTTGGTTAGCAGTGGAATTTTCACATCTGCTGGGCAAATGAACACAATGAGCACCTTAGGTATGGCCCTGTAAGCTTAATCATGTCCTAATTCTTAACTCTGCTGACCGTCTTGGTGTCCACATTATAGCCTGCTTGCTCCATTGGCAAACATTGAGCTCCTCAGAGTCATCGTTATTTATTTAAAGTGATGTCTCTGTTCACCAGGTGCCACTATTTGAACTTTTCAACTTGCACAATGTTGTTCTGAACATCTCCAACAAAGTGCCAGTGCACAGTCTGGCCAAGATCAGCAGTAGACAACATGCCAAGCTAGGCTGGCATTAGAGGGCTCTCAAGACTTTTAGAGAATGGCAGATGGGAGCGAAATTAAGCTAAGAGTTAGACAGGGCTTCAGTTAGGGAGACAGAGTTGCCATATGTGGAAGACTCAGCCACTGTCATCATAAATTGCGCTTAAACCTGACTTTGACCTCAATACTGGATGAAAAGCTTCAGCATACATGATGAGGGGTGAGGAACTAAATCAGTCCAGTATGGTATCTGCTGTTTATGGTGCGCAGTCAAGGTGCTAGACATGGCTCGTGAGTTTTTAATTTGGGTTCAAACTGCAAGTTCTCTGCCTTCCGTCCAGGAATGCAGGTGATGGACGCAGTATTATGTCAATTCAGAAATTCCCTTTGGCTTTGTGTGTAAGCTGACTGCTTCTCTTTACAGGCCTGCCAGACCTGACGCCTGACCCAAACTACGTGCAGGCCTCCACCTACATCCAACGAGCCCATCTGTACTCTCTTCGCTGTGCCTCTGAGGAGAAATGTCTCGCCAGGTATGAGGCGCTTGAAATCCTGCTTGTAAGCACATGTCTCGGCCTGCTTGGATTCCACAGAGAAATAGTGGGTTATGGGTGCTGGCGCCATTTCCACATGATGTTGAAGAGAAGAATGTGTGTGCTCTGCACTGCCAGCACTCAACTCCATTCTTGTTTTATTCTACAGCTCTGCCTACGGGCCTGACGTCTCTGATTACGACATCAGGATTCTCCTCCGTTTCCCCCAGAGGGTCAAGAACCAAGGAGGTGCTGACTTCCTGCCCAACAGGCCGCACCACGCTTGGGAATGGCACAGCTGTCATCAGTAAGTGTTTCGGTCATATGGGGGCAACCTGCAAGTGTGGCTCCGCCTCTCACTTAGAAACCTTGCTATGTGCCATGGGTACAAGTCAGCCATCAAGCCCGCACTTGCCTGTCTTGTCTACCCAGCAGCTGTAGAGGTGACGTATTCGTGTTTGCACTTGTCCGCCATCCTCAGGCTTGTTTGTCTCCCGCTGTGACTGCACTCTGAGTGCACAAGGAGGCTGCAGTCTTCTTCCATATTTAGCTCTCCTCCTCCTCCTCCTTTCCCTTGTTATGCTTGAATTGAACCAAATTTTCTTCTATGCTCCACCTGTGAATTACACGCCTCCCTATCGGATTTGACGCTCAGTGAGATCTTGGCCTCTTTGACTGCTGTTTTCCAGCATTTTGAAAATTCACTCAGTTCGAATGAAAGTGAAAGCAATCGATGCTGCCATGGTACACCAGCCTCTAACACTAACCCTGTCTGGTCGTAGTCAGTTTATGGGCCTGTTTGAGACCCGCGGCTTAGTGAGGCTTAGTGCGGTGCGTGGCACATGATGTCGGGCTCAGCGTGCTGCTTCAGTACCTTTGAGCCCAGGGCTCTATTGTTAGTCCTGTGAATAGCCCACCTCTGATGATGTTTCCAGTGATGACTGCTCAGCCCCAGCTTCCCCCTACTGGCCACACTGGGAAATGCAAGAATCCCCTTTGACGGCCTTGAGGCAGTTAGTGGCTCTTGTTAAATATTCATCTAGTGGGGGCGCCAGGTTTGCTTCAGTGATAGGAATTTCCAGACTGAAAGATGCCTTGTTATTTACTAGTTATGCGATTAACATGTTCTTCACAGCCACCGTGCCAACATGTTTGTCCCACTATCTGTCCCAGTTGTGTCCACATGAGCATCAAGCTCCTGTTTGAGTGTCCATTTAATGGGGGCTAGCATCAGACGAAAAGAAGAACCCTGAAGGGGAAGCCATACACAATTAGGAGTTGCCAATTAAGCGATCATGTGTTTGGAATGACATAAGTAGAACATACGGTTAAAAACCAGACTGCTAATTGAACCCAGATCCCAATGCTGGCTTAGTGCTGTGCCAGTGTTTAGTGTAAGTGTCCCAACAGTGTCACTGACTGGTACAGAACGTGTGAGGCACCCTAAGCCTTTTGTTACAAATGTGACAATGACTGTACCTTGCGTCTGAACTCCTGCCCTGTTTCATTTCACTGGATAATCTGCGTCACGTGGTCATGTTATTGTGAAAGAAGGACTAATGGCTGTCCCAAGGCACAAAGTGGCAAGTGGCACAAAAGGACACTCTGGTGGGGTGTGTGGAGTAAGCTCGAGGAGGATTACAGTGTCAGAGAAGAGGATCGGGACTGGGAAGGGTTACTTTTCCCAAGGCTGCCACAGCTATAGCAGAGGCCTTGTTCTTCTTCCTCTAACTGTATTCCTTTGCTCCTTCCCTACTTTCTTATTACCAGCCTACTCCCAACATGCTGCCTCCTCAGCTCCGTCAATGCCATGTTTAGGAGCTGTGGGGATTCCCAGAGGAATGTCATACCTATTGGTGTAAATGACCAGTTGGCATTCAAGTTGCTGTTGATTAACTACTTGGTTTGCACAAAATGCCATTAAACATGAGCTCTTTCTTTGTGCAAATAAAAGCAAACCAGACACAGTGGTAATTGCAGATGTCCAAATCCACTTTGGCTACAAACATACCACTCCGGTGGATCTGGTTATTATTTCTTTTCTATTACGGCGAGGTGAAAGGTCACATCTCTTCACATTGTGGACAAATCAGGTGCCCATTTTGATGGGGCCTTCACATGAAATCTCCCACTGGGAAGCTTGTATTTCCCTTTTGTACAAACACAGCATAACGCTGTCACCATGTCATCCCACTTTGCCCTGCTCTCCTCCAGCTGGCTGAGAAAGCCACCATCCACTGTGTTCCTTGGTCTGAGTGTCAGTCGGACCCATTAAGTCTGGTGTCCTGCATCATCGCACACCACACTGGTTACCTTTGTATGGTTGGTGGTCTCTTCTTTTCGCTTGTCCTCTTTGACCAGCATGGCCTCCTACTTCATGTGTCCAGCTCTGTAATGAAGGTCAGTGCCATGGATCAGCATACCATCTGGCTGAGTTATCATAGCACTGCTGGGTGATGTCCGCTTGTTTATTTTTGCGCAGTGTTCACCCCATTTGGACAAAGCAAATAACCTTTACTTAACATGGTGCCATTTCTATTTTAGAATTAGGGCTGAGGCAGGATAAATTGGCATCCCTGTGGAACGCAATGCCACCCTGTATCCTCTTTGATACCATCAGCCATCTGGAAGCCTGGTGTGACAGTGGCTGTCACATCTCAGCTTCTTTTAGGAGTTTATGACCATGACCAGGGTCCCGCTTATTTTCTTTAGGTCTTTCTTTCTATATGTGAGTGACCACTACATTTCTCTTTCCGGTCTCTATGGATGAACATTAGGTACGAATGTGGCTTGCCAGGGTGACCCTGCTTGTTGTTCTCTACTTATACCTATATGGCTTTACTCTTCTTTGTTCGAAGTGGCATCTTGTACTTTAACTCAAAAACGATTTTGTGTTGCTGGTCATTGTGAAGTGAATGTTGGTTTATTCTTCAGAACAGTGACATTGCTGTTACAGTGTTGTGAAGGAGGAAGGTGCGCGTCACAAGCAGAGTGAAGGCTCGGGTGTTAATGACAAGTCTCTACCTGGAGGGATGTTGGTTTAACTCAGCAGGCCCAGCCATCAATTCATGTCTAGGACACGGGGAGAATGCTACTTTAGCGCAAAAGGAAGTGACACAGGACCAATGTGCCTTGGAAGACTGGCAGCCTGTCACCCAGAGGCCAGAGCTCACTGTTCTGGCCTGGAATTTAAGGGAAAGCTCAGAACAGGGAAGTCATTTAGCAGAGGCTCCTCTATGGCGGGCCACCAGCAGCTGCTCAAACATTGCTTGAGTGCTTGGAAGCCAAAGGTCAATAATCAGCAGGGCCGGGAACGATAAATGCCCTGCAAAGAAAGGAAAGGCTTGTGCCCTGGAGAAAGTGAGTAATGTCACACACTGTAAAACACAGAGCACAGGTGTCCATTTACCTTCTCAGACTGAGGCCCTTCAAGTGAATGGCGCTGTGGCCTGTGAGCTCAGCTCTTGTGCTTCAGCTCAGTTCTCCTCCTAAGCACAGCAATGCAGGAAATCAGCCTAACGCCCATAATGGTCAACTAGCATACCAGAGCTCTTAGGAAATCCAGAGCGGAAATCCTGTTTGGATTTGCGATAAACTAACAATGCCATGGAGAAATGTCTGTTCCAAATGTGAAAATATGTATGAGCTCAGTGCCGAGGGCATTAATGGGAAACAGCAGGCTGCCCTTTTGAAACCTTCTCGGGAAGAAGTAGCTCTGATTTCAAACAAGCATACAGGTATGGCGACAGAGCATGAGAATGCAGTGCCTTGTAGCCCCCATGTGTTGTGGGCATGGGTACTGGCACTGGAGCACTGGTTCACCCAGCATTTGTCTCTAAAGGCATAGCTTTCCAGCGAGAGAGAGCAGCACCAATTAAAGGACAAAAATAGGGAGCGCCAATTCAGAATGAAAATGTGATCATTTTGGAATGTGCAGGGGCAGTAGCTCAGGCCCCCACAGCAGTGAAAAGAAGGAACTGGCCTTTCATTTCAAGGAGGCGTCATCTGCTCATAGAGTCACAAAATCTTGAAGGTGTCTTCCACTAGGCCTGAAATCATGTGCAAAAAACGTCAAGTGATTTTGGCTGAGGGGAGTACCCCATACCCGGCCACCCAGTCACAAAGACTTTGATGTGCTCATCTTCTAGGGACTCCAGCTGCCCCTATCTGCTGATGTGCCTTACTCTTCTCCTCTATTGTGAGCTGGTCCTGTCTGAATATTTTTGCATGGGTTTATGTGTTGATGTATATCGTCTGCATGTGTCCAATGAGTAGCTATTAGGGCAGACACACAGAAGGGCTGGCCACCTTTGGCCTTCCTCCTGCTTCCTGTTTATTTGGTTTCTTCATCTTCAGACCATAAGTTAATCAAACTGCCTTATAATTCTAACACTAATTGTTCTGATGCATTTGAAGAGAGTGCTAAAGTATTCCTGTGTAACTTTCCAAAAGCCATGCTACACTTACACATGAAGCCAACAGATGCTGTTCTACAAGGTCCCTACACAATTATTTCTTTACTGTAATGTTTATTGAACACACTGTCTAGAGGTGTGAGGAGATGTTTCAAGATGGGTGTGCTGCTGACACAAAGTAAACTTCAGTCAGTCAGTCATTGTCCAACCCGCTATATCCTAACACAGGATCACGGGGGTCTGCTGGAACACAGGGTGCAAGGCAGGAACAAATCCTGGGCAGGGCGCCAGCCCACCGCATGGCACACACACTCACACACCAAGCTGTGACTTCATAAGTTTCTATTTGTGACATATTTTGTTGTAGTAAAACATTGAGACCTCTAGAGGGCACTCAACCAAAACACAAGATCTTTCACTAAGATTTCAATCCCAGGCATAAGAGAAGCTTTTATGAAAACAGGTTTAGTGTGATAGCCCAAATAGATTATAATGCTAAGTAGAGGAAAAAGATTTGGAAGGGCAGTTGCCTAACCTGGGTGAACCAAGAAAACAGCCATTACACTGATGACCCTGAATTTCTGCCTTCTACTAGTGTTCAGTAGTGGGCTTCATAAAGGCACAGTCCTTGAGTTGAAGTTACGCTTTAGAGAATCCTGCGTCCTGATGACCAGAGCAGAGCTCTTCTTTATGACAAACGATACACTTCATGTCGAGCTTTGAAAGATGGAAATAAACGACTCCCTTTCAGAATTTGTTCTTTAATACCTGGCCCGGTCACATGCCCAGAAGTCTTCATCTGCTTTGTGGTTTTGGCCTGATAGGTTTGATCTCTTTTGGTTTTCTTTGGTGTTTGTCCATCTGGTAATGCTTCAGGACCGTCCAGAGGAGAGCAGCTGTCTTTTACTCACACAAATGCCTCGATGCCTTGTTTCACATAAAGCACCTGTAAATGTTTCATTTTGCTATAACTAAACGTGAAGCATTTCTTTATGTGTTTGAATACTTCAAATATGCTGAATCAAGAGTACATGTCAGGGCATGAGATTGCCACGTTAAGGCAAGAAGCAGAACAAGAAATCTCTAGGGCACATCCAATCTTTGTGACCAGGACATGCCACCCCAGACACCTGAGTCCTTGTGATGGATTTGCTGACATGCTGCTTTTATTAAAGCCTGACAGAATGATAAAAACACAGGGCAGATAAACATGGCAGGTGCTCTCGATGTTACCGATACTGACCGTGCAGTTGTCGCTGGCCCCAGGATCTGTAAATAGGCAGCCAAAATGATCAGAAATTGTTTGTAAGGATCTCTCCTGCACATAAAAAGATGTCTGAAAGAGTAAATAGTCTAGGAGAGGGAATTCAATTATTCTCGCCCAGAAGCTGAATGTGGCCAATCAGCATGGAAACTGTGGAGGTGTCTGTGCTGAATGGATTTAGCCTGAAAGAACGATGATTACTTGTGCTCCTTACTGAGAATTGTGCTCCGTTTTATTTTATGAGTCACAGCAGATTTTTAACATATCAGAATGTCAGCAAAACACTTTTGAACCTCAGTATATCATAGAATTGGCAGCTTCAAAGCAGATCCTTGTAAAGAAAGCAGAATATTTATGCCATTTAGTCAGCAGGACCTTTAAAGGACATTGCAACAGCACACATGAATAAATGGCTGACCTTTATTATACAGCATCATTCAATTGCCATCACCACTTCATTTAAGCACATTTCAGTTTAAGTGACCTGCTCAGAGTGAAACAGTAGATCAGAAGATGGCACTGGACTCTTCTTAGCCATTATACTGATCATAAGAGTCAAAATTGAGGTGTCACCTTCACATCTGCAGAGGCTTTACCTTGGCTAGTACCTCTTTGCAAGGACTGAGAAAGTTACTCCATGAAGAGGTGAGACATTTGGAGAGATAAAGAAGGACTGGCGCTGATAAACATCAAGTGTGGATTGGTGAAGGCTCAGGTAGGTGGCCTATGGTTAGGCCAGGGTGTCAGCCTAGCAGAATAGTGAAGCTCTAAGAGAAGAAAGGAACACTGACAGAGGACAAAGATGCTTTGGAAGGGTCCCAGTTACACCAATGACCAGACAATGCAGTGGAACGCCACGGTCTGCTTATCTTGGAGAGTTCATTATTGCTGTCAGAGATGGCATCTATCGTTACTCACCCTGTGCCAGACGCAGCCTGCAGATTGTGAGCCGAGCAGAGACTTGACAGGAAGGTTGTGTTGAACTGCAGGAGGTCGAGATTAGTTGAGGGGTCCTGATCAGTGATGTCTGCCTGCCCTGACCCAGTATTGTCACTTATTAATTTTTAAAACGAGACCTTCTTAAAATATCATCTTCCACCAAAAAAAGTGAAAAGCAGAACATCAGCATTAGGGTGATGCACCTCTGCAATATGCTGACAGTTCTGCCGGTCTTCTTCTCTTTCATGCCCACAGGCACTACCACAGCATGGATGGGTTCAGCCACTATGACCTGCTGGATGCCAACACTGGGCGCAAAGTGGCTGAGGGGCACAAGGCCAGCTTCTGCCTGGAAGACACAACCTGTGACTTTGGCCATCTAAAGCGTTATGCCTGCACATCCCACACTCAGGTAACAAGGATTTTTTTCAATGGGCCAAAGAGTGTCCCGTTGCCTAAAGTACATCCATCTTTAGAAAGCCTAATGAGAACAGTGCATGGAAACTGATGAGCTGGCCGCCTAGTGCCTTGCAGCTTTTCTGCTGTGTAAAAGACAGACGTGAAGCTGGCTGATAGCAAGGGAAGGCTGCACTGTTCCTACCACTCGCCTGCGATTGTGCCTGTGCCAGCGTTCACCATATTCTCCCTCTTGGCTCTGTTTTAGTTCACTCATGGAAATGTGCCATCCTTTGTAAGAGTGGACAGCCTATGCTGCTTCCTTTGTTTTGGGCACCTGAAACACAGTTCTTGATGTGCTCATAAGGTGATTTCTAAAAGTACGAGTAATGGTTTTCCTCTCTTTAAGGGTTTAAGTCCAGGATGTTACGATACTTACAATGCAGACATTGACTGCCAGTGGATTGACATCACAGATGTACCACCAGGAAACTATATACTCAAGGTATAGCGCTGCCCTCGGGTTGCCTTTCTCTTTCATTCTTGTCCTCTCAAGTTCTGTACATTCCCAGAATTTCTGGGACTTTTGTGTGATTCAGCAGGTTTAAAACTCACTGCAGTCCTCCTCATTTTGGATTGAGTGTTAGCTGCGCTTTTGTTCAGTCCTCTATCTTTGTGGTATGTGCTCCTCTTCCTCAAGAAGTGATGGAAGTGAAGTGGCCAGCTCTCTTTGGCTCAGCTCCCAGCACTGCCTGCATCACTTCAAGGGGTGGGGAGGGACAGGAATTGCTGTTACCTGCCTTCTGTTTGTCTTCCTCCAGATACAAGTGAATCCCAAGTACTCTGTGATGGAGTCAGACTTCACCAACAACGTGGTGCGCTGCAACATCCATTACAATGGGCGCTTTGTTTCCACTACAAACTGCAGGATCTCCCAGTAAGCGGAGGCTTTATATTCAGTTTAGCTTCAGTGCGGGGATGTCTGCCTGTTTGTACACGAAGCACCGTGTCCACAGATTAGATTATCTCTCGTCGAGTACCTCTAAGTAATCACCTTTTTTCTTTTTTTCTTTATTTCTTTGTTTCTTTGTTTCTCTGAGGTC
Source organism: Erpetoichthys calabaricus (assembly GCF_900747795.2). Taxonomy (NCBI): domain Eukaryota; kingdom Metazoa; phylum Chordata; class Cladistia; order Polypteriformes; family Polypteridae; genus Erpetoichthys; species Erpetoichthys calabaricus. Next base: position 100,852,439 of record NC_041410.2, on the reverse strand, counting down.
CTAGTCGCATGGCTGACTGAACCATCTGCTGCTGTAGGTTGCTCTTTTGTAGGACTCAACACACACGTAATGCACGTCTCACTGGGTCAGCAGCAGTGACCAGCTGGTACTTTGCCCTCGGCTTCATCGGGACAGCAGTGAGACAGCACTTCTTATAAAGGCCGAGAGAAATTCGGGGATCCAGTTAGAGACTAGACATCTGCTTGAAGCATCCATCATCAAGCATGAGTGTGTGAGTGCCTAACCATTAGCTGTAAAAACATTGAACTTGACTTTCTGCTCAATAAATTGTAGCCTGTAGAGTTTGCATGAGTGCTGGTGGCTTGGCTGAACTCTTCCACCTGTGAAAATCACCACTGCTGGAGGAAGAGCAGCCCACTGCTCTTTTTCTGGTATCTTGAGGTTGTGCATTTTCCAGACATCAGTGTGTCTACCAATGATTTTTTTTTTTCCTAAACTGGTCCCACTCTATTCACTGGAACTGCTGTTCTGAAAGTAGTTGTGAAGGGACATGAAAGTTATGGAATTAAAGTAGGCAGAAAACTAATCAGCGATAACAAAAATAAGGAGATCCACTCATCCATGTTTCCATTTATGGACCATTTGTATTCCAGTGTAGAGTCGGGAGGAGTTGAATTTTCTCCTCAAGTATCAGGTGGGAGATGAGTGCCAATCCCGGACAGGATGCCAGTTCATTTTCAGCGAATACATACACAATGTCAATTTAGCATCGTCATTCAATGGACACTCTTATGAATAAGGGGTGCAATTTGGAACCAAAAGGGGTTCTTCCTAGGGGTTCCCATTTTTAGTTCCCAAAAGAACCATCTGTATAAAGATTCCTAAAAGAACCCTTAATTATTTAGATTAATAACAGGCTCCATAATGAACTATGAACAGATATTAAAAGATTTGTGAAATGCCAGTGAGTTCTTGATTTTAATGGGACTCTTACTGTCCCACAGGCTCAGTTCAGGTTTTCTCAGTCTCTTGCTTCTTGCTAGGTCACCTACTGCACATTAAAGATTTCTGCTTGCCCTCATCTTAGGAACCTTTTCAAAGCCCAAAGAACCAGCGTCATACGCAAAGTACCCGTCACAGAATGAAACACTTCTTTGTCAAGCAGTAAAGTGCCGTTAAAGAAACCATTGTTTTTAAGAGTGTAGCAGGAACGTGTCTGAACAGTGAGAGAGAACCAATGAAAACTCACATGGAAATGGGTGGACAGCGAACTGCACACATTGGCTGTGTGGAAGCAGCATTTGGCCATCTGATCTAATAATGATTTCAATTTATCGCGAGCAATGACCAAAAAAAGGGGTGGCAGAGTGTTACAATCACAGCTCTGCTTCTTTGAGAGCAGTTGCTCCCTTCGTGGAGTTTGCATGTTCTCTCTGTGTCCATATGGGTTTCCTTCCACAGTCGAGAGACCTGTCGCTTCTGTGAATTGATGCTGTGAAAGTGGCCATTGTGTGTTGACTGTGCGACGGACCAGCGCCACTCTCCAGGTGGCTGATGATTGCTGGGAGAGGATCCTGGTGCCCTAGATAAGAGGCCTTGGAAATGATTGGATGGACAAAGAAATGTCCGAGAGCCTCCGTCCGGCTGACATCACAGCTCTGCAGCAGCATTTGACCCGTGAAAGGCATTTAATAAAATAAAGCAGACTGGGAGGCAATTGATTTTTTATTTGAATTTTTTTTTAACTCGCTTTTAAGTTATTTTGGATAAATGAGGTGGAGAGGATTGGTGAGTTTGTTAGGCTGAAAGGTCAGTTCTCACCAATATAGTTTTAAAGTTTTTTTGGGGGATCATTCATTTATATTCTTACTTTCTGTGGTGTTAGGTTTGCTTAGGTGGAGTTGGGGGTAAGGAGCTCAGAATACTTGTGAGTCACACATTATTTCTTTACAAATAATAAGTACATAATAAGCATAAAGGCGGCACGGTGGCACAGTGGGTAGCGCTTCTGCCTCACAGTTAGGAGACCCGTCTGGGTTTGCTTCCCGTGTCCTCCCTGCGTGGAGTTTGCATGTTCTTCCCGTGTCTGCGTGGGTTTCCTCCCACAGTCCAGAGACATGCAGGTTAGGTGCATTGGCGATCCTAAATGGTCCCTGGTGTGTGCTTGGTGTGTGTGTGTGTGTGTGTGTGTCCTGCGGTGGGCTGACACCCTGCCCGGGGTTTGTTTCCTGCCTTGCGCCCTGTGTTGGCTGGAATTGGCTCCAGCGACCCCCGTGACCCTGTAGTTAGGATATAGCGGGTTGGATAATGGATGGATAGATAGATAATAAGCATATAAATCCATCAGTTACAACACAGGGCACTTGACACCATCACTCCATTTCCCAGACCTGCCTACCCAGAAAATGTTGGCAATACCAGACAAGGACAGAAGGGCACGGCAGTCCATCAGCGGGCACCCTTCTGCATGGTCTTTCCACGATGATTGGCCAGCTCTGCAGACATACGAAAGAAAGAAAAAAGTGGTTTTAGCAAAGTAAATTACGGGTTGGAAGGAATTTCAGACCCAGAAGAATTTAGAAAGGTACAGGCAGGGGGGAATGAATTTCACAAAAATGAAGGAACTCGACTGGATCAAAAGCCTCCAGGAGCAGGACTGCGTCTTCTTACCTGCTGAATCACGACAGACTCTGTCGGACTGCTAGCTTCCTGGGTGGCCCGTGACGATTCTGTATCACAAACTGGGGCGCCAGTATAACGTGCAGTCATGCAATAATTACACATTTACAGGCACGTCTGCTAGGTCAGATCTGTACTTACTCCAATTCAGCAAAATGATTCAGAATTAATTTTAAATAATAATTAAAGTGAAGGTAAAATACATCAAAGATTGTGGAAAAACATAAGAGCAAGCAGCCCAGTGAAACTCAACATGGTAGAGGTAGACCAGGGCACACAGTGCAGAAGCAGTGCATGCCTGCTGGGCACACATGGATCAGTGGAGGTGCCAGGCATTTGCAGTTCCTCTGAAGGACTTTGTCACTGCCATTTGTTATGTCTCAAGACCCTCAACTGCACTAAGAACAAGAGCGCCCTCTTGAGACAGGTGAGGGTATTGCTGCCTGTTCTAATCGCTTTAATCTTTTAATGACACCCTAGTATTTAAAGCCATTGGGTCACTCTGCCATGAAGAGGAACTGTCCTGCTAAAGTCAACAGTGGGAACAATCAGGTATAGATCAGGCTGTCCAGCTACTGGCACTTTTAGGGGCAACTCTCTTACTGAAAGGACAGGGGGTACATCTGCCAGTGTTCCTGAAACAGGAAATGAAGTGATATCTGGCCTGCCTTTTGTTTTTTATTCGAGCGCTCATCTGTATTGCTCTCCATGTTTCTTTGGTGTAGTTAACAGTTTCATTTTGCCACAGACATCTGTCACGAGAATCTACAGGTTAAGCAACCTTAGACAAAGGGGTGCTAAGTCAAGAGGCACTACACAGAGGACCAGGGTCAAAGTGACAACCTTAAAGTTACAGGGAGGAGGCAAGAAAAGAAACCCCTGCAAGGAAATAAAGGGGCCAGTCTGGACACCCAGGAGCCGTGCCCACATTTTAATGGGGGCCGCAGGGGCCCTTGTGTTATGAGCAGCTGAGGCTGCTAATGGCCGCATACTGAGTGGAGTGGAGAGCAACAAACAGGCTAGGCAAGGATGAGAAGTGGAGGATGAGCAGACTCTGGCGTGCATCTAATAGGGTCCCAGGACATGTCTACCCTATGGATGGACACCATTATTTATTTTCTTTATTCCTCTTTCCCTTTTATTGATATCAACTGAATATCCTCACTTTGTGTCTGGATTCAATTTGAGGCTCAGTGTGTAGATGGCACACTTCTTTGTAGGCCACCCCATATGGTCACTTCCCGGCCAGATGTACAGTACATCATAGTGTTTCTGATGGTCACCATATGGTGAAAAATTCAGTTCCTCAGCACTAAGCCATGACCTTGACTTCTCCACTGTGTTCGCATGAAGCAACACTTTGGCACAGTCGACAACACTTTAACATTTAGCGCCTCAAACTTGACCTTGTTCACTCTCCAGTCTTCAGAGGTGTCTGGCCATCCACCCTCCAATTCACATTTGTAAGTTTCAGAACTTGTGTGGAACCAAAGCCCACTTCAGCAGCACTGGACACAACACAAGAGCAAAAACCGGGATGGGTGGCCCATCATTTACAGACACACATGGCTGAACAATCTGGAGTTGTACCAGCAAGAAACCCACAGGGACATGAAGGAAAACATGTAGATGCCACCCTGATTGTCACCAGGCTGGCATTAAAACCCAGTCCTTTGGAGCTGTAAAGGAGCAATGCCAATCACTGTGCCCGCTGGGCTACTCTGCACAACTATTATCTCAAAATGTGTCACTCATTCCACTCCTTTAAGAAGTGTGAAGTGCGCTGTGGCCGATGCAGCCAGCCCCCCACTTCAAGGAATTTTATTTCTTTGGATGAAATCTACAACAGAGACGTGATGAAGGCAGATATGATCAAACCTAAATTCAGGCAATTAAATTCTGCATTCATAAGACAATTCAGCAGAAAACTAACAAAGGATTTGCTCAAACAGTCACAGCGCCAAGGACGTGGATGGCACACTCGCCTCCACAAGAGCGGTTCGGATTGCAATGGTCGATGCTGATGTTTTTAAGCGCTAGAACCCAGGTGGCCTTAGTGGTTTATAGTCCAATGTCCTTGCCACAATGCCACCCTGCCTGCCACTGCCAACTGGCCCAAGTGCCTTTGAACTCATTTCAATTTCTGCCCTCTGTGCAGGGAGAGGATTTTTTCCATGACCTTCTTTTGTGTATTTTTGTTTTCCTACAAACATGTCATGAGTTCTCTTCTTCTTCTTCTTTCAGCTGCTCCCATTAGGGGTCACCACAGCGGATCATCTCCTTCCATATCTTCCTGTCCTTGTCATCTTGCTCTGTCACACCCATCACCTGCATGTCCTCTCTCACCACATCCATAAACCTCCTCTTAGGCCTTCCTCTTTTCCTCTTCCCTGGCAGCTCTATCCTTAGCATCCTTCTCCCAATATACCCCTCATCTCTCCTCTTCACATGTCCAAACATAACTCAATCTCGCCTCTCTGACTTTGTCTCCCACCCGCCCCACCTGAGCTGACCCTCTAATGTCCTCATTTCTACTCCTGTCACACCCAGTCTTACCATCTTTAACTCTGCCACCTCCAGCTCTGTCTCCTGCTTTCTGGTCACGAGTTCTCTTGATTGCAACAAAATGATTTAGCCTGGCGGTAAGAGGAAAGTCCACTAAAGTACAAGCCACTTATTTGCCAGTCATTAGATTCAACCAGGTGGGCAAACGGAACCAGCCACCAGGCTCCGACGCAAAGAGCTGCCTTACATTTCATAGGTTAGAAGACGCCTTGGTCGTCATGTGCTTGGAGATGAGATGGAGAAGCTGTGCTGGAACACACAAGTGACAAGTGGAGGTAGCGGGTCACAATGACGGCACAGTGTTCTTGTGTTTTGCATTGCTCTTTACAGAGTGGTCTTTACTTCATTAGTCTGCCTTTTTTGTTCAGCTAAAGCTGTGAGAGCTGAACTGAGCATAAATAACAAAGCCGAACAGGTGGCACGAGTACAAGGAGAGGGCATCGAGCTAGTGCGACATGTCCCGCCGGCTACCATCGGATGGCAGTAGAGTCCTAAGCGCTCGGCCATTTGCGCCTCGTCTCGCTGCCACTTTAAGAAGCGCTCGGAGGGTCGGGGCTGCCCGCGCGGACACGTGCCAGGATGACCTACTTGCGAGCACTCCGGCGGCAATGCGCAGCCCGCTATCTCGTCCCTCTGCAGTCGCGTTACGCGCGGGGTGACGGACGACCCCAGCAGGCAAGCAGCTCACGTCTTCGGTAAAGAGAGACGAATGAAGCTGTGAAACAGAGCACTCCACTCTGCGGCACGGCGCGTGCTGTATTTCATTTGACGCACAGGCTACATGACGGCTCGAATCCCAGGCACATGGTTGGGTTGTCTCCCACCTTCCCCAAAGACGCACTGCTTGGCGACTCCAGAGCGCAGGCTGATGTATGAGCAGAGCGGCGTGTTATCGAAGCGGGTTCCTGCGTTGCACCGGATACGGTTTTGAGAAGGTTGTGTTATTTGGGAAAAGTGTCCGCGTGTGCCCCTGGCTCGCTAACCTGCCCAAGAGATGCTAACACTCCTGCAGTGTTGGCGTTACTGTAAACGTGGCCGATGCCTTTGTCCAGGGCGACTTAGAACACCTGGATACGCCGGAATTGCTGACGCACAGCCGGAGCAAAGGTGGGTCAACTGGCTTGTTCAGACCCTTTCGGCGGGTCAGCCCCGTGGTTTGCAGCCATGACACCTGCACAGCACTTGAGGGACTGGGGTCCTCAAGAGGCCAAGACTGAATACTAAGACAGGAGGCGAGCCGGTTTGAGAGTTCGTCTGGTCACGCGATTTCTCAAGTGACCAATGTGATCAAAGAGGCTTGATCTGACTTTCATTTAGGAAGAAGCAGGGGTCAAAGGGACCCCACTCGTCTTGTAACTGAAAAATCCCGCCCCCTCCATTTTGGGCAGTGAAACAGTGGCAATAATCTGATAAACGACCCTGCCCGCCATTTCACGCGACATACAATGTGCCGACTGCATTTAAACGCTACAGGTCAGGTTAGGTCAAGTTGGGGAGCATGCATCAGTACACCACACGATGAAACAGCGCGGCATCCTGGTTGGCAACAACCCAGGTGGACACGCGGTCCAGTGCCACCCTACGGAAATGTCCATCTGTCTGCCACAGACGTGGGCGTCCCCTTGGCCTGGTCCAGCCGCTCGTGTCCTCAACAATGAGCCACATCACCCTCGGGGAATCGCGCCAGAAGCGGGAATAAAAATGGCGGCTTTCGAACTTCTCCAACAACTCTTTATAAAGATTTCTTAACATCCGTGTATCACTTAAGGATGCACAGAATTACCGAAGACGTCAGTCAGTCATTGTCCAACCCACTATATTCTAACTACAGGGTCACAGGGGTTTGCTGGAGGCAATCCCAGCCAGCACAGGGCACAAAGCAGGAAACAAAGCCCGGGCAGGGCGCCAGCCCCCCACAGGGCACACACACCAAGCACACACTAGGGACAATTTAGGACCGCCAATGCACCTAACCTGCATGTCTTTGGACTATGGGAGGAAACCCACGCAGACACGGGGAGAACATGCAAACTCCACGCAGGGAGGACCCGGGAAGCGAACCCAGACGGGTCTCCTTACTGCGAGGCAGCAGCGCTACCTACTGCGCCACCGTGCCATCCTATCTAAGCTGTTATTTTCGTTTTGTGTAGGTGTTGTTTGTTAGGTGGATTGAGCTGCTCAGTTGCAACAATTCGAGGTCTAGCACGTTCACCTTTTGTTACCATTTATTCATATGTTGTCGTTAGGATCGATGAATCTACTAAGGTATAGCTAAATCAAACCATGTTACCTGTTACTAAATTGCAGGTATTGATAGAAAGAGGAAATGTCTATTCTTAAATAATGACTGGTTTTAATAGCGAATATTCATTGTAACTTCACCGTTTATTGGGAGTGAAAGTCAACGTCTAGTTTCGCTAGGGGAGTTGTAACTACTTCTCTCATTTGAAATGTCAGGCGCACCCATTGGATTTTTCCCTTTTGCCCGTTGAGAAATGCGAATGGCACTTCCTTTTTCGATTAGACATACTTTTCTGGAGTGAATATCTTTGGTTGTCTCTCAAGAACGCATGGATACTTGAATATTAATGAGTGCAGTCTTCAGCTATTCTTGTGTTTCAAAGCACAGTCACTGCTTGAATTCACAAAAATTCGTAGGTCTGGTTTTGTTTCAATAAATTCATTAATATCTCAATGCTCAAAGGCATAATTATTATCATATTTAAAATAAATCCTTGCAACAGAAGACAACCATCACAGGTTAATGTACAAGCAGACACTGCGGAGGTTACGGAGAGCAGCGCACGGCCGCTAACCTCTCGGCGACACCAACGTAGAGCGCAGTGTGGCCCCCTAGTGGCAGAGGCTTTGCACAGTTAGGCACAAGACCGATGATTCAACCCGCACCACCGACCGCCTGCCTGCCTGCCTGGGTGAGTCACCAGACCCGTCAGCGCTCACAATGAAGAAGTACAAAATAACAGCTGCGGGTGAGCATATCGTTATGAAACTAAACAAAGTGGCCCGACCCCTGAGCTCAGGTTTAACTTTGGACTGAAACGCTAGTAGTTTGAAAGGTCCCCAGCCTGCAGTGTGGCACCCACTGACTGAGGACTTTCTCTATTCAAAGATGTTTCCCAGCGCAGTTTTTTAATGTACTTATGCTAACTGAGCTCATCACAGACTTGTCACCAGGCACCAAGGGTCCAAGTCAATGACATGACACACTTACTGATACAAGACCACCTTACAACCAGAATTGACCTAACCTACACGTCCAACCTCCACCCAGAGGAGTTGAAAGTGGGACCCTATAACTGTGAGGCAGAAGCCCTGCACATCATATTAAGGTGTAATCTTCTGTTTCAGCTTTTTAGAGCACCCCTCAAATTAGATCGACTCGGAGTGCTTGATATTCAATGCACTTCACGTGTCCATCCATTCCATGCGTGCTCGGTTTTTGAAGTTTTATGGGCGCTGAAGGCTCCACATGGCAGTCATACCAGTAAACAACAAATTGGGGTGAGAGGGAGTTGAAGATGCTTAAAAAAATTCAGGATGGGACAAGGGTGTGTTAGTTAGGACATGGCCTCTCAGTTTAATCGGACAGATTTATCTGTGTATGTCAGGTGTAAATGAACACTTCTTGTCCTCTGCCAGCCCCCACATAATAATAAGTTTAATAACTTTATTTATAGAGCACTTTTCATACATAAAATTAAGCTCAAAGTGCTTTACAAGTTAAATACAAAATCATCAGGGTTATGGTGTGAGGAACCTTCTCAAAATTGGCTGATGTTAAGAGTGGCATTCATATAGAAATGATTGGGATAGAAATATAAATAATAAGTTGGTTAAGATTGCAGATGATACCGAGATAGGTGGACTGGCAGATAATCAAGAATCCATTGAATCCTCACAGATAGACTTGGACAGCAGAGAGACTTGGGCAGATTTGTGGTAGATGAAACTTAATGTCAGTAAATGTAAAGATTACAGTAAAAATTAGATGTTTGAAAACACCGTAGGAGCTCTGAAAATCAATGGTCCACCTAATGAGAAGGATTTAGGAGTTGCTGTGGACTCAACACCATCAGTTGCTAGACGGTGCTCAGAAGCCATCAAGAAGGCTAACAGAATGTCAGGTTATATAGCGCCTTGATGTGTGGAGTACAAGTCACAGGAGGTTCTGCTTTATAACACACTGGTGAGACCTCATCTGGAGATCTGTGTACAGTTTGGGTCTCCAGGCCAAGAAAAGGACATAGCAGGAGTAGAGAAGGTCCAGAGAAGAGCGATTAGGCTGATTATGGGGGTCTACAGGGGATGAGTGATGAGGAAAGATTAAAAGAGCTGAGCCTTTACAGTTAAAGGAAAAGAAGATGAAGAGGAGACCTGACTGAAGCGTGTTAAATTATGAAGGGAATTAGTGCCGTGGATCGAGACTTTTATTTTAAAATAGACAGACAGACAGAGACAGACAGACAGACAGACAGACAGACAGACAGACAGACAGACAGATAGATAGATAGATAGATAGATAGATAGATAGATAGATAGATAGATAGATACTTTATTAATCAAGGGGAAATTCACAATGAGTTCATCAAGAACACAGGAGCACGGAAACGTTTTAATTTCACACAAACATTAGTGAAAAGTCAAGCACAATGACCCCTTTGATTGGCTAACTAAAAAGATTACAATATGCAAGCTTTCGAGGCAACTCAGGCCCCTTCTTCAGGCAAGCTAGCCAATCAAAGGTGTCATTTTGGTTGACTTTTCACTACATTCATAATGGCTAACATGGTACAACATGCACACCCTAGTACTACAGACACACAAGACACCGAAATGAACCGCTACTACATGGAATTGAAGACCCGGTGGAAGAAACTGGCACAAATGGGCAGAGACATCTTCTTCTTCTTAAGGAAATGCAAAAAGGAAAATCTTATCCTGAAAGGCATCATGATAACACAAACATTAGAAAAGTTTGTCAACACACAGCAAACTACAGACACATGGAATAAGTGACCATGTAGTGTGGTGGACAGGAGGACTTTAGGGACCTTCAAAAGTCGCCGTGATGTTATCTTGGAGGAGTTAAGTGGACATGACTGGCGAGCTTAGGTGGGCTGAATGGCCAGCTCTCGTCCATTTGGCTCTAATATTCGAATGGACGGATTTTCATTCCAGTCAACGGCCGCACTTAAGTGTCATTATTCATTGAAATACGTTTGCTGCTGTTTGCCACTTTCTGCCCTTTTTGTGTTAATCCAGAACATTTGAAACGTGATTTTGTTACTTGCTAAGATAAGCAACTTTCGTTTTTTGCAAATGTGCACCTCATTATTTCTAAAATCAACTCAAAGAGAGCGTAGTTAAGGGCGTCGAGCCGTTTTGAACTGAAACCCGCTGGCACGGGAGTGAAGTCGAGGCTTCGTCGCCTCAGGAGTGTTTTTCGACATGCAGCCCTGGCCCTTTCGGTGCCACCCACACCAACGACCCGGCTTTTTCCATTCGATGCGCCCGTCGCTGCGTGTGGGGTGGGCGGTGCCTCACTCTGTGACTGCCCCTCACACCCCCGGGCGATCTGACAATCCTTCCCGGCAGTCCCCGAAAGCGCGGGTGCACCTGAGCCGCCGAGCCGACACACACTAGGATGAGAAGCGCAGATGCCCGCCCGGCTCGACACACGTGAGATGACGGAGGAGGCGCTGCGCATCTCGCCCTCGTCTGGACGCGGCCGCCGCCTTTGATGCGCGTTTGTGAAGCCTTTCTCGCGCTGAGCCGGTGCGATGTAATGGGAGCAGTGGGATTGCCGCCGCCGCCGCCTCAGCAGCAGGAAGGACGCGGGGGGATGGGAAACTGCTAGCCGTCAAACCAGCCAGCCAGCCATCCGGGGGTCTCCGTCACCGGCCACCATGTAGGCAGCCGCGGGGCCGGCGGCGTGCGTTGTGGAGTTGGCGTGCGGCGGGATCTGCAGCGAGGCTCTCGGCACTCTCTCTGTCTTTTCGGCACGGGAGGGACTCGCCGGCTGCCTTGCATGCGGATGTGTGGCCCGCCGACGGACTGACGCCTCTTTCGTGTGCTTCATCTTCTTCTCCTTTTCTTCTTCTTCTTCTTCATCCTTTCGGACTGCGGGGCTTGTGGAGCAGCGCGAGCGACGGGCCAGGGGTTCCTTGATGCCATGGTTTTCTGAATCGGCCTTACGAGCTCTAAAATGTGGAGGTCTCCCTGCGCAACCGGGGCTCCTGTTTGGATGAGAAATGGACCCCTGGACACCCCGCTGGACTGTCCGCGTCGCCTTGTGAAGGATGTCCCTGAGCAGCGCGCAGGCCCAGGACTGCAGTGAGATCCCCAGCCAGAGAGAGCAAATCCGGAGCCGCATGAAAATGGTGATCGAGCAGCTGGAGGGGATCCTCGTGGAGCTCAAGGAGGTGGCCAGGGAGCTCCGAGAGGTGGGTGTCGGGGGCGCCGGTGTGTGTCGGGGCTCGCGGGCCGAGCAGTCAGTCAAGGTGAAATTGGGGCGAGGGAGGGAGCCAGCGCGCTTCAAGGTGACAGCTCCTCCGCTTTTCTTGGGTGCTTTTTGTTTTCTTCTTTTTTTTTTTGTTGTTTTTGATTTGCCCAGCAGGGCCCGAGAACGGGACGCGGTCCTTTAGATGCCATTGGGGTCTCCGAGTTTCTGCGCTGACGGCCCGCTCGGGCTCCGTGCCGCTTCCTCCACAGCCTGACACGTACAAGGCGGTGGCGACCACCCGCTGCACCCCACCGTAGTCAGAGCGTGAGGGGCCGTACGCACTGCTGATGTCTGACGAGCCTAAAAGTGCAGGGCCTCTCAGAAGCTGGGGACACGGGAGTGTAGCGCCTGAAGTCAAATGGGGTGAAGGGTCAAGCGGAGCCAGCCAGCAATGCCCTGTCCCCTGTCATTATGAAGGGACAACCAAGCAGCAGAGTCGAGTGAAGCCCCTGGGACGAAAGAGTGCCTTTGTCATGTTAGGTGACACTTTGGCATCAAGAACAAATCATGGAAAGTGGCCGCTGGTGACAGTGCTAGTGGCGTTTGTGGGAAAGCCCTCCTAGTTGATGGATTGCACTTTGACCCCAAGCGGTGATGTCGCCGTGTGCTGAGCAGGGCGCAGAGCGAGGCGTTGATTTGGATCGTTTAAGGTGCTCATTGTTCAGAGATGCCATTAATGGTGTGCCTTTCTTTGGGATGTTCTTTACTAAGCCTGGCAAGGCAAGCTGATGTTATCATTATTGCTGTTTTCTTCTTTTTCCTTCTCACCTGATGATCTTTGGATTTCCATCCTGGCCCTTCAGAGAAACTCCATCAGCCATCAATGTCCCATCGTAATGTTTGCTGGGCAACTCTGGGTTTTGTCAGCACGGCTCATTCAGAGCAAATTATGAACACGCTTTGAGCAGGAAGGTCCTTCACCCGCGTGCCCAGTGTGTATGGTGGCATAGTGCGGAGCTGCACGAGGTCCTTTGACTCTTGAGCAGATGCTCTGCAGAACGTCCCTAAGTTAGGGTTTGGGCTTCTCCATCATCATCATCATCACAGCTGGAAAGTGGCTATGCCTTGGCGTTGTCTGCAGCCTGGCCTGGTTCTTCCTCCTCTGTCTGTGAGCCCGAGGGACCCCAGCTGGCTACATCCTCGTCGATTTTAGAAGGGTCCCATGTTTTGATACCCTGGGAATGAAGCAGAGTGCGATTGCATTGAGCGAATGTTGTCTCTTTGTGACAAGTGTGACCCATGGTTTCCTTTTTGCCTAGTCTGGACGTTTTATCAACATTTTATGAAAGGTTTGCTCCATTTAAGTCCTCTAAAAAGTAACTTTTAACAAGGAACTCCCGTGGATGTAAATATGAGAGAATGCACAGACCACAGAGCCCAGGTCCGGTGTAAATAGGAAAGGTCTTGAGGCGCAGCACTTCACACCCTTGGCACGCACCTTGCTGGACAGCCGTGAAAGTGGACTCACTGCATGACACAGAAGGCTCCCTTGATTCCCATAGAAGTTCTTTCGCATGACCGCTTGCAGCCTCCGACTGGACCACACAACCCTGTAGCCAAAGGGGTCCAAGGGAGCTGAGGGCAGCACCCATGGACACTGCAGATGTGGTGCCCAATTCCCTGAATTTATGGTGGCTCCCATTACAGGCGTCCCAAAATGTGAAAGAGGTTTGACAACTCTGTGTTAAAATAACTGGAGCAGATACTGCTGGAGTGGAGAAGGCACGCATGGTCATTGTTTTTTAAGTGAGTACATAAATGAGCTGGACACTGGCTAAGGGCAGATGTCACACATAGAGTTGGGCGAGTGCCGTGAAAGCCTGGCAGTAGGCACAAATAAGGGCACCTCAAAAACCTGCAAGGTCAATGTGAAACAAAAAGTTCTGCTGGCCCAAATGGCCCCAGCTGGTCAGAAATGCCGTAATCAGGCCAGGAGAACAGCAGCGTCTCAGCTTTGCTCACTCCGGTCTATTTTGTCTCTTGATTTGCTCTGCAGTGCATCTAAAAAAGCTGTGCCCAAGATATTTCAATTTAGATTTGGAGAGTGTAGTCCAAACAAATTTAGAACTTTCTTTGCCAGTCCAATTAAAGTTTAAATGAATGCCAAGTCAATAATTCAGATGCCTCAGTTAGCCATGGCAAGGAAATCCTGTCTGTGTCGTCGCTAATTTAGCAGCCACCAGGTGGTCTCCCATTTATTAAAGATATGGAGTCCAATGGAGAGCCAACATTTAGGCAGAGAAGCTCTTCTCTGCTGCCCCAAAGATAATCTTCAGCTGTGCCAGCCAACTTTAACCCACGCAGCACGGAGATATCTATGGAAGGGTTGTGACTGCTGGAAGTCTCCATATTGTTAACGTGTTTAGACCTTTGGAGCTTGAATCTGCCAGCCACACACAATTGTAGTCGGATTAGAAACTTTGCTCTGTCTACCCATGAGGTGACCCTGGGCAGGGTGAATGGAGATTCAGGCAGCATCTCCACAGTTAAACCAATAAATCTCCAGGAGTCTGCCATAAATGATCTTTTGGAGCTCTCAATTCAAATGCCAGGATGGGAATGGAACTGCAAACTACTCAGACGTTCAGTATGTGCCAGTCACTCCAGAATTGAACTGTGTTGATGAGTAAAATGCAGCCAAGGCAGAGCAACTTCAGCAAGCAGCCGCATTGCCAGGCCACATGCTCTAGGTATCTTTAAACTCACTCCTAACGCCTTAACAGCAACATTTAGAGCCATGGAGTGAAAATAAAGAACGTTTAAGAATAATAAAGCAAAACAAAGAGCTTCTGTATATGAGCCATACCAGGCAAATCTCTGCAGTGCTGACCCAATGGCTCATGAGAGCGGCAGGTAACAATGAGATTAGGAAAGGCAACAGTCGGTGGAAAACAGGAAAGATGACAACAGAGAATCTGCAGTATTTTTGCAATAGAAGAACCATGAAGGCGTACTGTTGGGGGGGCATTCAAACATACAATCAGGGAAAGTTTTCATGTAAAAAAGTCACCAACCTCAGAGGATGTAGAGAGGGATTTGAAAATTGTGGATGGAAGAGTGCGGCTGGGAAGTCAAATAAGTGGCTGGGACACCCCCCCCCCCCCATTTACAGTATCTAAGGGGGCTAAAAGAGGTCAGTGAGACGGGTAAGGCCTCGTGCACTGAGGACATTCCTGGAGACTGCAGGCCGCTAAACGTTATCCTGTTATTACAAAGGGAGATCGGGCCGATCCGAAAGTTTAATAAGGAGAATAACAGACCGCATGGGCCTTGTGGGACTAATGCGGTGGAAGTTTAGGACAAAGCAACAAACAAACTCAACAAGAGAAGTTACTAGGAGATTTTTTTTTACTGTGGATTAGATTATCTTTTGATGATGACTGACATGAGAGACAAGTCATTAAATGAACAGACGTGGGAACTGAAGGTGCAGTGTATACATGGAGGGGATGGAAAACTGGCTTAAAAACAGGAGAGGGAGTTATGGATTTGGAGCGTATGAAAATGAGGCGACGCTCAAGCTGGTGTCCTGCAAAGGCCAGTGGTGGGTGACACGAGTCTGACGACGATGCCAAACTGGATCAGTGGAGGACAATGTAGACTAGACCACCTGGATTGAATACAAGAATTGTGTGGCAGACAAAATGGAAGTTAAATGTGAGATTCAGATGAGGGATCTGAGATTTGAAACTTCATCTTATGAGAAGGACCTGGCAGTTGTAGCAAACTCGTCATCTGGGCAGGAGACAGAAGCCATTAAGAAGGTAGTAACATGTTAGGCTTTAGAGTGCCCTGATGTGTAGAGTACAAGCCAAGCGAGGTGATCCTCTGGTGAATGACTGGAAGGAAGGAAGGAGCCGAACCTTCACTGTTTGAGCAAACAAGATGAAGAGATGACAGGACTGAAAGGAACACCTTACAGCTCTTACTTCGACAAGAAGACCAGAACGCAGGTGGAACTTGTTAAGGGAAAATGTCATACACATGTTGGGGACACACAAAGGACTGAAGACACGTCATCTGGTGGACAGCAGCACTTTGGGGGTCTTCCAGTCTCGACTTGGTTATGTTAGAAAATGAGTGAATAGAACCGGCAAACGTGTTGGGCTGACTGGTCTGTTCTTGTCTACATTGTTCTGATGTTTTCCTGTTGGAATTGCAGATGGCATGAAGGTGTAAATCAGTGGTGACCACCCATGCCACACTACTGGCATGAAGACTCGTTCTGATCAAGTGCGACAATCCCAGACCACCCCCTGTAACTCAGTGGGAATGCGGCGCTCAGGACTGTGTCGAGTCGGAGTAAATGCCATTCTTGTCACAAGAACTTCTCAATGACACTCGGCAGTAGACGTGCTGGGCCTGTGCTGAGGCTTCTCGTTTGATCTGACTTTAGATGAGGCTGTCTTTGTCAAGTGTGACTTTCATGGTGCGTCCCTGGGGTGGCTCTTGTACGTGCCACCTTGTGTTCATGTGGGTAACTGGGTTGTGTTTGTTGTTAAGCTCTGCTCTCTTCAATGAAAGGAGGACTCAAATACACAAATGCTAAGTTTGTGCCCCCCTCCATTGCTGCCATTGTCAGTGATGCTCAGGAGCGCCCCCTTTTGTCCTGTTCTCTATGAGTCACGTAAGGACCCAGGCCCCCGAATTAATGGGGAGAATGGCCCTTTGCATGGCTTGGCTTGTGCCCATTCTGTTTTTCTGCTTACGGGCATATCTTGCTCATGTTGCCATTCCTGTTCTTCTGCTCCAGCTTCCTCCTACGTCCACAGGTGTGGGCCTCCATCTTATTGTCCTGGTGGTGTCAGTCAGCCCTGTTGCAGGTAGCTGGCATTCCATGAAGGTTTTGTTCCTGCCCACCATAGTCCATTGAACGAGTAAACTGGTGCAGTTAAGGTGTGAGGACAGTGGCTGTCCAAGGATTACAAAGGGCAAAGTCAAGAAGCCTGTCCTGCTGGCAGGAGGCTTGCCAGCAAGAGGTGGCCAATTTAATTTCAGCCATTGCTGAGTCATTTTATTTGATAGATGGAAGCAGACCGAGGAGTTCAATTCCATGGCAGTCCAATTTTGAGAACCCACATAACTTGGTTTGAGTCTGCAGACTCCAAGTCTACATATACCAGGTGCTGTTTGTTTGCTTGATGTTATGTGGGAGGTGTGGCGGCACAGTGGGTAGAGCAGTGTCCTTCACCACTCCAGAGCCCTTGGTCAACGTCCCAGCCCTGTCCCCCTCTGTCTGGATTTTCTCCAAAACTGCGCCCCGTCCCACTAAGTGTCTGCCGTGGAACGGCCATCTTGTCCAGAGTCGATTCCTGACCTGTGCTCGATGCTGCTGGGGTACGTACATCTCATCCTGAGGTGGATTAGGTGGCAGTGATGGGCGCTCAACTATTGGGCAAGTGAGGAAAAAAATATTGGCTGTTGTATAAGGAGAATGTCCTGGGATGTGGTGGTGGAGAGTACCATGTCACTTGCGGGCTTCATCACGTGTTTGTTTCAAGGTGTGAGTACAGTGGAGACCCCTGGCTCACTCCGTCATGGCTCTTGCTGAGTGTTAACATGTTCTCCTTGGAGTGGACAAGTGGCATGACAGTGAAAGAAACTGGCATCACCCACACACCATAGAGTAGTGACCAGGAAGGCCCTGGCTGGGCAGAGGGGCACTCACTTGCCTTCTCCTGCTGACCCCAGTGGTTTTTGAGTCATTCGGTCCAGACTAGAATTTGGCAGCTTGGCACACAGTAGTCAGCAGGCCTTTGCTTTTCCAGACTTTGTTTCCTTTCCGCTGGCACCATATGAGCCTCCAGAGGTTTAACACGGCTCTTGATAATTAGAGATGCCCACCATGTCATGAGCTCTTGAGAGCCCAAGGGCTACTTGTGCCATGTGCTCATTTATCCAGCCAACTCAGTGTAGCCTGGCAGCACTGTGTGAGCCACCGGAGGCTCAAAGTGCCAGGAGGTGCCTCATGGCATTTGAAGTGAAGGAGCCATACCAGCCTAGCAGGAGAGCCATAAAGTGGCCCCATCAAAACTGGTTGCATTTTATTCGACTGGTGTGGGATGTGCGCCAGTAGCTCTGATCTTGATACCAGCCACGTAGATATTGTAGGTCTCAAGGGGTAATGGGCGGGATTGTGTCCCAGGGCAGCTGTGCTTACTGCTGACCAGTCAGCTTTGGGCTTTAGTTACCACCCCTTTGGACGGTTAGTCGGCATTGTTGATTTAGATTTGCCCAAACCACTACAGAGGGCCCAAGGCTCATCAAAACTATTGGGCGAGACCCCAAGATACACCGATTTGCCCCCTTTACAAACGCAGCCTGCAGTGAGGAGCACTCTATACAAGTCGCCTAATGGCCTACTGCTGCGTGTGCGAGGAGAGCCGAGTCTCTGATGTTAGCATCTTGTTGTCTTCCCACTCACTGGTGCACAATATGCTGGCGTGACGGGAGCTGGGGGGACATCATCCGTGTGCGCAGTCTGACTCTCGGCCATGAATCACCCCACTCGTCCCGCCTCAGCGCTCAACTAATTGCTTTGAGTTCTCCAGAGGAATGGAGGAAAAAATCCGCTTTGCTCTGACGCTTTTGCCGCGCTGCATGCGGTCAGATGCTCGGCACGCCACGGTCTCCGTCTCCTAATGAATATTTATTCACATGAGGCATAAATGGAGCTGTGCAGCGCTTTAATGAGGCGCTTGTGACACGTCGCTGCCGAAGCTGGCGCACTGGGGCCAGGGGCACCTCGCAGTACTCCAGGTGGAGGCCAAGAAGTTCAGGCAAGAATGGATGTGAGAACCGAGCCGGGAGTTGAGCGAGGAGACATTGGGCAGGCACAGTCCCGGGGCAAAAGCAAAAACGACAAAACATTGAAATGCCAACCCCAAGACACAGAGACACAAGCAGAAAAATCCCACTAGAACACAGACCACCAATCACCGAGTTTGGAAGGGTTTCATCAACACATGTTGTGACGTCAGTGTCACGGGGTGGCAGCGGGTGCCATTGCCAACAACAGAATGACTGCAAACAAGTCCAAATGGCAGCACCTGTGCTCGAAAACGATACACAAAATGGCAGTGCGACTGCATGCAAAATAAAAACGTGCAAATCTATCGAGTGACCCAAAACTCGCAAACAAGGCAGCAAAGGAGCATAAAACGTCCAAAAACTGGAACAAGAAAGCCCCTTTGTTGTGTCGCTGGGGCATGGCAGGCACCCCTTGCTGGTGTTGGCCATTTCTTGGTAGATCTCTTAAGAGGGTATACAGAGACGCTGGTGACAGTCACCCATCATGTTCTGGGGACAGGAGTGGCACTCTGAGCTTTATTCTGAACTCAAAGAAAAGCGGCAACAGCACAGCATGCAGGAACTTTGCTTGTTTCTGTGCCACCCCAGCTTTGTCATTGTCCCTCCGTCAAGCCCACGGTGCTCCATCCCAGTGGCTGCCAGTGATAAAACTTAAAATGGACGCCGTTTTAGGGTTTTCATTTAGGTCAGCTGTGTCTGTTCTGAGATTTGTGTGCCAAGGATGTCACCAACTCCGTGTCTCAGGTTCTTGCCCTGTGAAGGACGTTTTTCCCAAATGACTTCTCCTTCTGAGAAAGCCATTAACCTGCAGCCCAGCACGTGACGTTTTCCGGCTCGTTTGGTAAACAGGTGGTCTCTGCCAGGCTTCTCTGAATAGCCTTCTTTTCTTTTTTCTTTCTCTCCCTCAGGTGGTCGGACAGATTGACAAGCTGACATCGGACTTTGATTTTGACCTCGAGCCAGATGACTGGACGGTGGCCACAGCAAGCAGCACGTCGAGCAGCGAGAGGGGGCTCGGTGACACCTTTTCAAGGCTGGACTTCCTCACGCCTGACATCCTCTCTGACAGCTGGGAATTCTGCAGCTTCCTAGAGACGCCGGCAGTGATGGCCGCAACCCCTGAGCAGCCCACCTACGAGCAGATGAACGGTAGGGTAGTCCCTAATGGACCTGTGGCGGTCACGCCCGACTCTTCGAGCGAGGAGGCCGTCGGCTCGACTCACACTCACAAAAGCTCATCCAGGACCTCTGGTACGCGGGAGCGAGTGCGCTTTAGTGACAAAGTCCTCTACCACGCCCTGTGTTGTGATGACGATGAGGAGGGGGCGGCTGATGAGGGCGGGCGGTCTCCAGAGGTGGACAGTGACCAAAGCCAGAACGCTCCGTCGGCCAACCCCCTGAACTGTCCGGGTGCTTTGTCTCCGGTCCTGACGGCAGCCAAAAGGGGGCCCAGCACGGGACCCCGGAAGAAAGTGCTCCGCAACAGCAGCACGCAGACCGTCTCGGACAAAAGCACGCAGACTCTGCTGCCCTACGTCCCGGCCAAGCCCAAGGCCAAGGAGCCGAACTGACGAGAGCGACAGCGAGCTGGACGAGTGGAGAGGGGACGTGGCGTGTAGCTAATAAATGGGAAATGGCTTGACTACCTAACATCATTCTGAGGCTCAGGGAATTCAGAAATACTCAAATAATTTTACTCGTGTGAGTGAGTGAGTGTGTGTGTGTGTGTGTGTGTGTGTGTGTGTGTGCGCGTGCGCATGCGTATCCACGTGGGGGCGCCGTCCTTCACGGCAGCACTGGTGAGGCGCTTACCCTCAGAATGGCGTCCTGAAGCCGGTGACAAGTGGTCTGCAGAAATGTGCCGCTGGAGCCTTCGCCCATCACACATTCCTGGACGGTCCTGTTTCCCAGTGGGCAGGCTCCGCACCTTTGCCCATTCTACGCCTGTCTGATTCCGGGATTTGCCTAATTTGATGTGACGTTTGTCTGGGGAGCAGAGTGCTTGCTGGCGAATGCTGGGAAACGAGAAGCACATAAAGCCACATTCCTGGGGCCTGGTGAGCCCAAATCTAGCAGAGCTTCTTACGGAGCGCGTGCCGCCTCTCGGGCACACTGCCGTCCTCCATGTCGATCCAGAATGTGCTGGTGTCGCCTCCCATGTGGCAGCGTGGTGGACGCTATCTTTTCTGTTTGCACGTTTTCTTTCCATTCCTTCACAGGGTGCTTCCATATTGAGTTCCTTCACATAAGCAGTTAATGGGCTGCGTGGAGAGCGGTGGGCCACACACTGGTGGGCAGCTCGTGTCTATTTTCAATAAAAGTTCTTTTCCGTCTCCTGTGCCGCCTGCTCATTGCTCGCTGTCTGCGCCTCGGTGTGCCGTGGCAAGGCTCTTGTGTGGGGATTCTTTGCCACCCTGCTGCCATACTGCCCAGTCACTCGGCCGGCGTTATCATTTCAAGGCAGACAGTGGAACACATTCAGACTGAGCGCTTGGCAGCCTTAAACACGCTTTGGTCTTCATTTAAACAGTTTCCATGGGTGAACTGGACAAAAAAATTGTGACTTTGCAAAAATGTATTGAGTGAAAATGAACAGATGTGCTATTTCCGTCTGTGGTCGAAGTGAGTCCATCCCAGCTCAATCATCTAGCTCGAATAGCTGGTATTGCCCCCTCAAGTAGGCATTTCCTACAATTGTTTAACAGTCTCCGACATCGACTGGCAGAAGGTTCTTCGTCTCCTCCATGCAGAATTCCTGGTCTGTGAGATGTCTGAGGGTCGCCTTTTGTGCATAAATCGCCCACAGCACCTCGATGGCATTCAGACTCGGGCTTTGACTTGGCCTTTTCAGCAATTCCTTGCTTGATGTTGTGGTATGTGATGGGTCCTTGTCATAATGCAAGGTCCAGCAGATGGTCTCCATTATCCTGAAGCACCTTCTGGTACGATGAAGAATTCCTCGAAGAAGCTGAGCTGCCCAGGCCTTCATACAGCAAGGCAGCCTGAAACCACAACATTCAGTTTCTGTCAAGGTGGGGTTTTGGATTTTATTTGCCAAACATCTTCTGGTGCTGTGGCACCATCATCTGCTCATCTGCACACGGCTCCAGAGGCCCTGGTCTTTGCCCAAGTGTTCACGGACAATCTTTAACCCTAACCCTGATTGGCTTTCTGGTTTCCTCTTGGTGCACCTCCCATTTAGGCCTCATTCTAATGGTAGACTGGGGGGTCCCGTGATGAAAGCCTGGGCCTCTTTAAGTCTTCTTCCAGCATCTTGTGTTCTGCACTTGGGCTGAACTTGCCGGCAATTGTTTGAAATCTCCTCAGTTTGTAGAAGATCTTTTGGAAAGTGGAATGGTTGAATTCCAAATGTTTGCAGATGCTCTTGCATCCTTTCCTGAGTCCTGGGCCTCCAGAGTCGCCTTTCTCAAGGCCTCGGCGTCCTTTCAGTCTCGGTGTGGTGGTAACACACACTTCGTCAAGAAGCAGCAAAGCAGACTCCGTGTCTGAGCTTCACATTGGAGCACTGGCTCAGACGAGGTCGTCTCTAATGATCTTCCAGCCATTTGCGCCTGATTCGAAGTTGCGGTTGTAATAAACGGAGGGTTGCGCTTACTTTCTCGACATGAAAAGCCTGTGTTTAGGTGGATTGAAATTGTACGGTGGAGTACAAAATGCAGATGTGGCCAGATGTGTGTTCAATTCCATCACCTTCATATTTATGGACTGACTGCTCAAAGGAAGATCAAATCTTGATATCTCCACATACATTAAAAAAGAACAAACATTTCAGGGGGTGCACTTACTTTTTTTTCACTTGATTGTATTCTTATACCTCAGAGGTTGGGTCCTGTGACTCTTTAGCCTGCTACGCTCTCTGCCAGTCATTATGTAGCGCCTTTCATGACTGGCACCAGCAGAAGAGGATTTTAATTTGGTGATGACGATGACCTCGTGGGGGAGCCCATCATAGAAAGGTGGCTTTGTCTGATTGGACCGTTCAGCTTTTAATGTCAAGTAGGTACAGAACGCGTGGGTGGGCGAGAAGGAAATTACACCATGCCAGTCTGCAGCCAGTGACCCTGAGGTAGAAACCATCAGCCCTAATCACTGAGCCACCCTGCCCGTTGCTTCTTGTAAACTGTGCCCCGTGCATTTGCCCCTTCCCTTTTATAGCGTCATT
The DNA here is from genome assembly GCF_900747795.2 of Erpetoichthys calabaricus. Classification (NCBI taxonomy): domain Eukaryota; kingdom Metazoa; phylum Chordata; class Cladistia; order Polypteriformes; family Polypteridae; genus Erpetoichthys; species Erpetoichthys calabaricus. The sequence continues at coordinate 100,829,718 of NC_041410.2, read as the reverse complement.
TCCACAGGGCCATGCAGCGATGCCAATGATGAGGCTTCATTTGATTTTACTTCATTGTTTTTTTTTTTTTTTTTTTTGTCACTGGTCATAACTGGGGACGTCACCAGGATCACAAAATTCTGTCGCATTCTCTCAAAAGTGTGGGGCACCCAGGCTAGTAGGTGTGTGAGTGTAACTTGAAACCCGCTCAGGGCCTCACGATGGCACAGAATCAAATCTGGGTACCCTTTCTCCGGGTATCCTCAGGGCTTCAGGTCAGTTGGTGGCTGTGAATTGGCACAATGCGATGGACTGACAGGCTGGGTAATTCTGAGTTGAATTAAGGGGGTTTCGATAATGGAGGTCTGTACCCTGAGCCTGCCATCTCGATGCACCTCACTCAGTCATGGCTGGTAACGTCTACCACGTCCACTGCTCAGAGCTGAGCTCTGCAAAAGGCAGCTGCTGTGAAATAAGTACATGGAAAGGCGCTTGGACCGTCGATAAATGGGCATCAGATGAGGGGTCACTTGGTGGGATTATATAAGAGCCACCTTTAGCGCAAGTGCCATGAAAACTGTAGGACATTGGACTTTGATTGAGGGGAAGTGAAATCAAGTGTGGAGGAAAGTGGGCGAGCTGGGAGCCATCAGGGCCACAGCCCGTCACATGTGCCTATGATGCCACACCTCATCGAGATGTTCATATGAGGCCCCCTGACACCAGACTGGCACGGAGTTCACTTACTAAATACTCACGGACCTCAAAATCATATGAAGGCTGCAACTCCACCGTGCAGGGTGCCATAAAGTGCCACAGGACATCCGTGGGTAGTCAGCCGTGAATCCAAAATGCCAGCCGTCCACTTCCAAAGCAGGCTGACGACTGTCCGGGCTCAGGGGATGCTTTCTGAGGTATCACGGGGCCTCCTGTAAGGGCTGTGCACTGCCACGCCGTCCCATGCCACTCCTCTGCTGTGCCCTCACCAGAGTGTGCCACTTTTCATGTCCTCCCACCCCAGAACCCACCAAAAACAAAGCAGCCATGTTCTGGCAGTAGAAAAGCATTTATTATAAGAGTCCCAGAAAGTGCAAGGTGAGCAGAGCGTCGTCCTGTGCCACCTGGAAAGTGAGCAGAGAGACAGCGGTGAAGCCCTTTGCACCCGCACGCAGCCACACACTTGTATGCCACACGCACCCGCACGGGCACACTTGTGACTTTCGTCTTCCCATCAAGAGTTTAAAGGCTTCATGGCTGTGGAAGAAGCACAAGAGACACGACGCTTCATAAGTGTCACTGCCATATTGCAGCCAGCTCGTCATGTGGCAGGCAGGACACTGCTCAGGTGACCCCGTGACACACTCTTTATGTGTCACTGGCTATCTGCCACAGTGAAAAAGTCCAAGAGCAGGCAGGGAAGAGACTTGTGGGGTCTCAATGCCGCTTACCTGTTTTGGTCTCGTCCTCCTCCACTTCTTGTGCCTCTTCTGCTGCTGAAACACAAGCAAATGGTGAGGGTGTTAGCTGGCCTGCCCACACTCTGGGGTCCGCTTTGTTTCATTTTGTGCCCTTCACAGTGACCCAGATGAAGCAAGCTGCCTGATCAGGTGGCTTACCTGGGGGTCCCTCCTTACAGCTTTCTGCAATTTTCTTCCGGCACACATATGCCAAAGCGATGAGGAGCCCCACGAGGCAGACTGCCAGGCTGATCGTTACCCACAACGCCACTGGAGGGAAGGTCACTTGCGGCCCTGGCAAAGAAGAAAGAGGCATTAACAGTAAGGCCTTCAGCAGCGCCCAGTGCCATGGACACTCAGTGGCCCCTGTCCCACTTTAGCAGCACCCCGGGGGGCTCACCTGTGATATTGAAGGAGGAGTGCGTCTCCTCGCCGAGGGCCTCGTTCTTCACCCGACAGGTGTAACTGCTGTTGGCCTCCACACTGACCCGCAGGACGCTGTGCACCATGAACAGACCCTTCTCGTTGGCCACTTGAGAGGTGCTGCTTAATGTCGTCAGGTTGTTGCCCCGTCCGTCGAGCCACAGCACGACCGCTTCAGGGTACCCGCCGTGAGACAGACAGGTCATGGTCACCTCGTCCCCTGGCCGCAGGTTGGAGGCCGGCTTCGCCATGATGTGTGGCTTGGAGTAGGACGCTGGAAAGAGAGGAGAGGTCTTTGAAATCTTTCACCCCAGAGCTCAGTCCTCACCTGGCGCAGATGGTGCTGCCACACTCTGTCACCAAGTGTAGATGGCACACAGATGAGGAGGCTTGCTGAAGCTGCTGCCTTCAGATTCAACTCCCCGCCTGCACGGACTTTGCAGTTTCCTTTCCATCATACAGACATGAAGGTTGGGATGCTCTGCAGTGGCCTGGCGTTTCATCTCAGTTGCCACCTACTTTCTTCCCAACCAGCCTTTACTGGAAACTTAGAAGTCAGAATAAAGATGGCGAGACATTTGCGTCACAGCCGTTGTGTCGTGGCAGCAGCTCATAGTCGCTATCCGACTCTGCAGAATGGCTCCTCAGAAGGCTTAGTGCTAACATTTTAACCCGAGCTTCTCCAGCCAATCAATGCCCCTTTACCAGGCTCATAAATCCCTCATCGTGCCGTAGGGCTGCCATGCACAAACAACAAAACCAGTGGACAGGAAAGCGAAACACGATGTCACAGAGCGGTGCCTTTGTGTTCTGAACTCCGTTTTCTATTTTGTCCCAGCCCTGCAGATAAAAATGTCCTACACGCCAAGCGGTGAACATCTCAAAGCCCCTCTGCCCTTGACACCTGCGCCTACAAACTGGCATCTGCGGAGGCTCTTGCACCTCACCAAGGCCCGTCGTCTGGCAACTTACCTCCCACGAGCAGCTGGAGGCTGGCAGAGCCGTAGTCCTCGTAGCTGGCAAAGCAGGTGAAGACGCCTTCGTCTTCTATCTGGACGTTCTGCAGCAGTAGTGACACATCTCCTGTGCTCATTCTACCTGGGAAGAGCTGCGTACGGCCCACAAAGCTCTCTGACTGGCTTCCCAGGTCATCCTGTCCCAGTACAAATCTGTGGACAATCTTCTTGGTGTCTGCCAGTTGCCAGATGATGCTGAGATCTGAGATGTTGACAGCACTGGAGGCTGAGAATGAGCAGTTGAGTACCACATCCTTGCCATACTGTGCCACCAGGGCCCCATCTGGAACCTTAATATCCAGGACAGCTTGAAAAAAAAGACAGGAGAGGTTGGCACATGAGTGGGCAAGGCAGAGGGAGCAGGGCCACATGTACAGCCTTCAGAAGGGTAGGTCAGCTGAGAATAAAGCAGCATTTCATATGCGAAAGCTGGGCAGAGGTGGGCAAAGGTTTTACGGAGACACTCTGCAGCTCTCAGAAGGATGAGATGCCCACTCTGCTCATGGCACACGAGTCGGCAGCACCACAATTTGCAGTCACACCTGGGAATTTCATTTCCAGGATCCGACTGTCACACCCTACATGTGACACCCAGCGCCCAACCAGTTCATCTGTGCCATGTCACTTACCTGCCACTTGGGAGGCATAAAGTACCCAAGCCACAAAGAAGAAAAGGCACATCTCAAGGCTCCCGTTGCACAGCATGGCACCTGGGTGTCCTGTTCTGGAAGTGAAGAAGAGAGAGTCAGATATGTCAGGCAGGAATGCAAGCAGATGGTGCCACGTGGCATTTAGCTGATTGGCATCGAAGCTTGTGACAGAGGGCAAGACATGCATTTGGCAGCAAGGGAAGGCTGGGCTGCCTAAGTCGGCAGATTAGCGTATGAGCTGACCAATCAGGGCATCAATTAATTTTTTGACATGCTTTGTAACGATTCACATTTTCATCTGATTCAGTGTATTTTGGGGCAGCTCTAACAAGATGAGTGCCACCAGCCTGCCAGTGGGCATCAGCCAAGGCCTGTAGCTGAAGAGGGCGAGAGGGGCCTTGTGCCACCTCTAGCATTTGTGTCTGTCTTCTGCACAGGTCCTCGGACATTTAACTGATCTTCTTCATTAAGTCTAATTAGGGCTTTTTGGTGCACTCATTATAATTAAATTGGTCACTCAGAGTGACAGAGAGAGAAAAATGACCACAATAGGCAAAAAGCCCCCCAGATGTATTCTCAAGTACCCAATAAAGCACCTTTCACATACAGTAAAAGGTGCAAAAGACAGTAAATTAATTAAGAGGATGCTTTCTCTTTGAACGATCTGATTTTGAAATCAGCAGATGTTGACAGGAGACAAAGGAGCTGACTGAGCCGCTGCAGCGCACATGAAGCACATCCACAAGGGGGCAGTGTAGAACCCAACCTGAACTGCCACAACCTAACCATCTCAGATGCAGTGGGGCCCAGAACCTTTGACACAAAGTACTAACTAAACCTGGAAGGGGTGCCAATTCATGCATAGACATCTCACACACACACACACAACCATAAGGCCAATTTGGAATTGTCAATACATTTAACTGGCACATCTTCATGACTGTCGAAGGAAAACACATGGGCACGGGGGAAATTGGGAACACTGCACAGAGATGTCCGTTCACAGCTGGTAGTGCCCTTCTTCAAATGTTATTTGGCACTTCAGGCTCACAGCCTTCAAAGCAGTGAGTGCCCTCATGCTTCACACAGTTCACACATGCCCGTCAGCCTGTGCCAAGCCATTCAGTCATGACAGCCTATGCTGTTACTTGGCTTAACGTGGATTTGCACGTAAATTCGATTCATGTGCTCCTTGGAGCGCAAGTTCAGCTACCCCGCCATACATGTCTTGCGCATGTGCAGACGTGGCCCCCAAGTTGCGCTTGCGGGTTTTTTCGAAGCAGCTAAGAATTCTCCCGTTATTCCTCTCATTATTAGCGCTGTAATGAAGTCACGTCCGTACCAAAGACATGAGTACAGGGCGTTTATTCAAACAAAACACGAAAGGATACTCGAAGAAGCGCGGCTCCCTTAAAACTGCATACTTTCATTTACGGGGACCTTTGACGATTTCGTGGAGCTTCACCGCTCTTTGATCTTTTCCCAAACCCAAAGCTTTGGTCATCATAAACACCGTTTGCGCATGTGTACAAGCGCCGCCCTGCCTTCCTCGCGCATGCCCGTCGCCTTCTCTCCGCGGGATTCTCCTAAGCGCCTCGCGTTTGTGCCAAGCGGTCAGGATCTCCCGAAAACGCTTTGCGGATTCCAGCGCTCGGCTGACATGGCATGAAGATCTCACCGCTTACCAACCGGAGACCCGCGGTCCCAGGCCGCCCCACCACCCAAATAAACGGGGCGCTGTACTTACTCCGCCCGGCCGATCAGAAACGCGAGGAGGCGCCGACGCTCTCAAGCCATCCGCCCGCTCTGTCCCCTCCAATGCCGCCCTCGTGTGCCGCTGCTCTTTGTCCGTGTGACGTCACTGAGGGGGTGCAGAAGACGCTCCCCTCCGAAAAGAGCGCCCTGCCCAAATCATTCAGCTCTTTTAACCCTTTAGGTGCCTGGAGGGCGGGCCGGCATACTCCAGGGGGGTCTTTGCAGGCTGCGCTGCGGTGTCCACGCACCAGAGGTGACCGAGTTGGGGGTGGGCGCCTGGGGCAGCAGATTTTTGTCGCAGCGGACGAACTCAATTTCACTAAGCAGGCTGTTATTCCCAATTGTCCACTTTTTACATTTTTGTGAATACATAGGCTACATTAATTACAGGACGGCTAATCTTTGTTGGCATGTAGATATGTGCGCTACGAGTGGAGATTTGGACGAGCTTTTTTATCTCGGCTTTTGAGAATTTGCTCTTTTTTATTTTTCTGGTTATTTACCTGTAATTTTCCAATGGACACTCAAGTATAGGCGACGAAGCTGCGACCATCCTTTAGCGCCCAGTGCCGTTTGCACCGGCGTCTGCTCCTTTTGTCAAATTTTGGATTGAATTATAACGGTGAATTAAAAATGGAGTAAGTAGAGACAAACCACTGGGCGCATATCTTCCTAAAAAATAAGTTTTTGTGAATGCCGAGAACGAGAAGAGAAATAAGGCGAGTGAATTAAACACATGAGAAGGGGAAACTGCCTGAAGAAAAAGGCGTCGCCAATGTGGTCCGTCAGGACTGGTCGCCACCCTTCACCCGGTCGCTCTGATTGGTGACTTCTAGCGACCCCACTGCCCCCAACCTGCAACATCTCTGCCAGTCCGGTCTATAGGGTACTTTAAAATGCCCATTAAGAGCAAATGTCTGTATAAGGGGTTAAGGTTTCACCAGCCGGTCGTCCTTTACGAGTCCAAAGACGACCTCATGAGAGACATAAATGTCACTGGGGTGAGGGGGACACCCCGATGGCCAGCCACGCTTGAGTAAAGTGTGTAGGAACAAAGTGGAAGACGAATGACCGATCAACCCAGCCCACCTGGGACGCCGGTGCACACCCTTATCCTGCCATCTGCCAGCCCCGTGACTGAGCTTCAAAGGCGGCCATCCTGCCGGCGGCACAGTGCTTACCCAGCAGGGCACTGCCTGTGTCTGACCGCAGCTTCCTGCCCGGCTCGGTCCGGCGCTCATTCCGAGTCTGCGCCGTCTGAAGGGAAGGGAAGGGCGGACAGTATGGGGGGGGGGGGGGGGGGGTTTGCTGGGGGGATGATCGGGACCACTGGAGAAGGCGTGCGGGCGTCTCCGAAAACGCTGACACTTTGTCCTTTAGATGTAAGGTGCTATGGCGGGGCGTTTGCATGTTGCGCAGTCGGGGGGCTCCGACTCTGATCTCATTGCTTGACAAATGTAATCAGCTGATTTATATGCGCTGTCTGCATTGGGAGTGCCCTGATGGATGAGCAAATGTTCCACACGATTTATTCAAATGTGAGGGTCTACTTCAGCAGGCTGCAAGCCATTTATTACTTCAGGGCGACACGTTCCCCTTTGTCCCTGTTTCAAAATCTCCGCCGTGCTTGTGCTCCCTGCCTGTCACGAGAAAGCCTGCGTGCTCAGATTAGCAGCTACAGCCGCTCGGATGCGTTTGATTCGATGCGCAGTTTGCCGTTTGTTTGCTCCGTTTTAGTCTCACGTGAGTCTGCCGCTTCCGCCGCCTGCTGCCTGCTGCCCGGAACGCGGGGCTTTCCGAATGACTCAGTAGCCGAAGGAGGTGACTCGGCTGCGGGCTGAGACTTGCTGACGTCACCGGCGAGATTGACGGGAGACTCCGCCTTCCTGCGTCACGCGCGCGATCGGTGACCTTGGGGCTCAGCTGCCTCCTCGGTGGATACGCAGTACCCCCTGGTGAGCGCTGCCGGTACTGCATCCCCAACCATCGGCCCTCCTTGGACTGGCGTTTCAAAGGGCCAGCTTGATGTCTGAGCCTGGGAGGGCATCATCGGCCGAGGACTGAGTGCCATCCTCAAGTGTTTGGATTGTTTACCACGGTTTCATCGAAACGAGCTTATGCCACGTGTAGGGCACTGGGTGCGAGTTGGTCACAGGACGTGCTCGCCCAAAGCCTGCTGCGGGGACACCTCTGGAATTTGAACTCAGGTTTTTCAGACTGTGAGGCACAAGCCGCTGTGCCGCTCCCTCGTTTCCAAACCAAGAAATAGAAAAAGAGGAGACCCGAAATGGCAGTTCTTGGCACAGTTCTGTAGATAGATAGATAGATAGATAGATAGATAGATAGATAGATAGATAGATAGATAGATAGATAGATAGATAGATAGATACTTTATTAATCCCAAGGGGAAATTCACAAATAAAAAAGAGAAAAATCAAAGTAGAAAAATAAAGTCGTACACGGAGCTGCTGAAAAGGCTGCCACTCTCGGCGGCGCCTGAGTCATAATACAGACTCTTCATCTTCAAATCACTCTTGAAGAAATGGCTGAGGCCAGAGGGCAAAGGACACAAGAAGAAGCCATTTGTGATGTTTAACGCTAGGCAGCCACTCAAGCCCTGCTCACGTCACACTGCGGAGACAACTGCCTGGAGGTTAAAATTGACAACCTATGTGCCAATGTACCCAAGCCTACCTGGGCATCCTCAAGCATGCCAGTCTATGACAGAGCACGCCAAATCACAAATAAAAGTCTCACATGTCAATGGTGACAGATGACGACTGGGCCAACACTTGAACTCAGTCCCCTGGGCTCCCTGTTGTTAGAGCTGTAAACGTCTGCTGATGTGAAGAAAGCTGTGCTGTGCTTTCTCTGTTTGTGCCAGGGACTTTCAGATGTATGTTGCACCATGTGTTGTCTGATAAAGAAATAACACTGTGCCCACGCCAAGAACCTGGTATTGGCATTTCAACGAGTGCGTTGTGGTGGCTTAATGTTGGTCCACTGGTGGCAGCTCTGAGGACAAGCAGCAGAGGCACCAGAACAAGGAGCCAGGGTCCGTCCTGAGACGTCACACGGAGACGGCGACTGGACTCGGAGTTCATCTCAGGTCCCTGCAGCTGTGCAGTAAGGCTTGTCTGATTGGCATGGCCTTTTTGGGCTTATTGACTCTTAGGAGTAACGTTAAGAATTCAATCAAACCTGTGGTACCTCGGTTGGTCTTTGGCAAGTGTCAAGTTGTGCCTGTGCCACATCACCTTTTTCAGGGGTCTGACTGTCAAACTGGTCCTGGCATCCCCCAAAGTTGGTCTGCAAATTACATAACATGCCACGATATTGTCCACACTGCTTAATCTGGTTTAGGGAGGCAGGGACAAAGCCTGTCCTGACAGCACTGGCACAAGTCCACACTGCCACCACCTTAGAGTCACCAATGAACTTTATCCACACAACGTTTGAGGTTATGGCAGGAAAACAAGAGTAGTAGATGCCACACAGACAACTGGGCACAGGAGTAAAGCAGAGGACGCTCTGTCCGCAAGGCAGCACAAGCCACTGTGCCACCCACTATGAAAAGCAGAACCTGAGTGCCCACTCCTGTTTTCTGGGTAGCACCTTCTTTGACACCAGTGTTGTTTCTTTGTGTCCTCTTTATTAGAATTGTTGTAGTTTGGTGTGTCAAAGCTGTCCATTGCGTCAGACGCTGAATTTCACTTCCACATCCTTCTCCTTGTCAGTCTTAGTCCTTCGACTCACTTCAACTCCACATGTCATCAAAGTCGTGAGGTTACAGTATCTCCTACCGCCATCTGTTCTTTCATTGCAATGGAGACTTCAGCCATGATGGCTTACAAGGTTCCAGTTTTGTCTCAATCGCCTGGTGTATCCTCTTGGTGGTCAGGTGGGAGAGCAGTGGTGGTCTCCCTGGTGTTCTTCTATTCAGTGCATGTCCTTAGTTCCTGTTGTTCTCTTCTTTATGACTCTTGGGCACTGAACAGTACACTGTTCCCAGACGACCAGAATTGCTGAATGTCCTCCATTTGTCTGCTGTCCACATAACCATCAATTGTTGAAGGTCAAAGTTGTTACAACAAAGTGTGGAACTCTGCCAGTCTTTGTAGGATTTTGGGTGGGGTTTTTGCTGAAGGGTAAAGCACATTTAGGGAGGTGTCTCATACCTGTGAGGGCCTCTTCACCCACCTTCAGATCTTACTTGGCACTTTGGTGTTTCAGGACACATCTCTCTGGACCGTGACCAGGATACCAGCCTATGGTGGCCCTCCCTCAGTGACACACACCTCATCTTTTCATTTCTGGCCCTTGGATTTTGTTTGCTCCGTCCCTCATGCTGTCGTCCTTTACTGGTCAGCCACTTGCGCCTCCTGGCCACCACACAACATACCAGATTGCTGATTGATTTCAGGTACCATTCAATTCAGTCTTTACCTCATACACGGAGACAGGCTGAAGAGTTCTGGAACTCCACACTTGGCAGCACACTCATTCATCCATCCACCCACATAGCTTGATCTTGGGTCAAAGGATGCCAAACCCACGTGTGCAGCAACATGTTGTCTTTTTGCTTGACTTTGTTTAGGAGGTGTGTTGGCACAGAGAGTGGAGCAGTGGCCTCAAAAAATCAAGAGACCTGGATGTGAACTCCAGCCCAGTCCATCTCGGTGTGGAGTCTGCGTGTTGTCCCTGCGTCCTCATTAAGCTTTCAGCGGCTCTCCAAGTTTGTCTCCCTCGTTCCAAAGACTCCCAGCGGCTCTCCCAGTTTGTCTGCCTCGTCCCAAAGACTCCCAGCGGCTCTCCCAGTTTGTCTGCCTCGTCCCAAAGACTCCCAGTGGCTCTCCCAGTTTGTCTGCCTCGTCCCAAAGACTCCCAGCGGCTCTCCCAGTTTGTCTGCCTCGTTCCAAAGACTCCCAGCGGCTCTCCCAGTTTGTTGCAGGAGGCCTGCTTTGCGATGAATGAAGTGCAGATGGAAGTGTAACTGCTGTGTGAAGAGTTGGTGGCCGCCATTTCTCCCCAGTGCTATGGTGACTGACTCTGCTCTCCTGCAAACCAGAACTGGATGAGTGGACTGAATTGTAAAGCGTAAGTTAATGAGGGCAAAGCTGTGTGAGAAATATTGTATATAATAATAACAAGGAAGGCGCTACATTAAAAGCGTCTGATATAAGTGAGTGGAAGTCCTTCGGTAGCCCCTGTCCACACTCAGAATGGGATGTGCAGTCCTGTCCAGTCCAGGCCTGGTTACTCCAGTGGCACCCCAAGACATATGCAGGGGAGGTGAGTGGGTAACTAACAGAAACGACGGACAAGTAGAATTGGCGAGGGGGCAGGGTCTCTCCCAGCAGCACTGGGCACAAGGCAGCAAACAGCCCCGGACAGGAGGTCAGTGTCGATGACAGACATGTCATCTTGTGATATTATTAGGATTATTTTTGTGTCATTCTTTCCCTGGATGTTTTCTGCATTGCTTTGCTGTTGTACCACACTGACCACCATTGACTTTTCTTATGTTTTTCTCTCCACTCTTTATTAAAACATGAGATTACTTTTTTTTTTGGTCACCGCTGCAAAGTACACAATTAACATATAAACAAATAGGACTGTTGGTTGGAGTTTTCCTTTGAGGAACAAGGGAGACACAAGGAGTGGACAGACAAGCCACATGGGGCAGAGGTGCAGTGCGGGGTCACCCTCACCTTTGTCATGCAGGCCAGTGCTTGAAGTGACACAAGAAAGCCCTTTGACGTCAGCTACGTGATCCAATCAAAGAGACAAACTGAAGATCATTGGCACCATGATGCTGTGACTCCATCCCCATCTCGGGTCTCATTCTTCATTGACTGTTTGCTTTCTGAGTCTGTATAAATCATTTCATTCATTCTGTTGTTTGTTTTATTCTGTTTTTATTTTATTTTGTTTTATTCTGTTTAATTAAAGGGTTGCCTGTGTAGTTGTATCAAGTGCTTGGGGCTCAGTCACGCCCCTTGTGTCCACATGTTGTCATCGTTCTTCATTTTATGTGGCACCATCCACAGCTCACACCACTACAAGCTGCTTTACAGCATCAGATATGACGAGCAGAAGAAATGAGAGCAGGAATGAAGGAATGGTGTGTGGCACACCGAGATTTCTATGCCCTTGGTACACACGGCGTCTAAATCATTAGAAGCACAACCTTGGACAGATGAAATCTGAGGATATAAATAAAGAATTAGTCACAGGAAGGGGCACGTTTACATCTAAATACAATGATTTGAAAGTACAGCTTATGACAATGACCCAGCAGTAATAATGGACTGGTCACCATGTCCACCAAGCAGGCTGATGGGATGTTAGGTTATATAGCGCCTTCATGTTTCATGAGCGGAGTACAAGTCATGGCAGCTTATGGATTTAAAACGCACTGGGGAGGCCTCACAATGAGGGCCGTGCGCAGGTCTGCCCTTTATCTATTACAAAAAAGACAAGAGAGAAAACCTAAAGGAAAGCAAAGAGGCTGACTCTGAAGTACGGACAGTGAACTACGAGGAAAGACTGAAGCAGTTGAACATTTTGGATCTTGAGAGGATGATACGTGTTTAAAATTACAGAAGATCCAAAGTGAGGTCTTGAAGAAGCACATGGGGACACGGATAGAAGGGCAGATTTTGCACAACTGTTATAAAGTTTTTCTTCACACAGACAACCAGGGAAACGGTAAATAACTGACTGCGTAAAGTGTTGGACGGCAGGATTTTGCGGATCTTCCAAGCTCAGCTCACTGGCATGTTGGAGAAACTCGAATGCCAGGCTTGTTTCGCTGAATGCTCTGCTCCAAACTTCTAAAGTGTCTTCATGACAAAGGGCTCCGTAGGTCAGGCAGAGGTAGATTTGTCCAGATTGGAAAGTGAATGCCCACCAGTGCTCGGTCTGCTCTTAAGATCCACCGGGATCCCAACCCGTCTTCGATGGTCCGCTTTTTCAGCAATGGCCCCGAAGCCTTACCCTCTCCTGCCCACCTAGCAATACGACGGCAACGTCACTGCAATCGATGACACAATGTCATTCATCATCTCCGTAGCAGTAGAGTGTTGTACCGTTTTAGCCGTAGATTGATACGGGAGAAAGCAGGGTGAAATGACACCTTTAATTGGCTAACTAAATCGATTACAAATGCAAGCTCTCGAGGGTTACGCCATGCCTGATGATGGGGCTTCGAAAGCTTGCGTTTGTAATTGACCAATAAAAGGCGTCATTTCACCCGTCTCCGTAACACGGTGGCGCCAGTCATTCTTCTTTTCTTCAGGATACCAGACCGAGCCGCGTGCTCGCGCAGCGCGTGTCCAACGAGCCCAAGCGCGCTCTTCTATCTTCTCGCGAGGTCGCTTACAGTTGCGCGGAGCCAAGCGGGAGGCGGTCGTCGGTGTCGCTGGGGTTTCCTGTTTGTGGTCGGTAAGGCGGAGGGAGTGTGGCGGGATCTCGCTGAAGACGTACTCCTTTGCGACGACGGGTGGCCGTGCTCTCCTTGTCCCGAGCCGTGAAGGATGCCTGGGTCAGACCTGCTGGCGGTAGTTCTTTTGGGGGTGTGCCTTCTGCAGACTGCCGGTGCCCAGAACGGTAAGAGAATCGACGGGTTCGAGTCCGAGAGGCACGAATGTGCGGAGCCTGGGCGTCTAATCCTTGTGCGCCTGCGCGGATCTGCGGGACCGGGGTACGTAGGTGCAGACCATCCGCATCGTCGGTGTGCACTTTGTTAGAAGTGGAGTCGGCATTGCGGGGCGTAACGCACGGGCCTTTCACGGTTGACCGTGGACGAGTGTTCCCGTTGTCTGATAAAGAACGTGAGAGTAAGCAGCAGTAGCGGCTTTCGTGTTGTTCATTCCCGATTAACGTCGAGTGACCATGTCGGGGGAAAAAAAAAAAAAGTCCTTCATGTTTTCCCACCAAGCACAGGTCTTCGCCACGGTGCACCCGTCTTTCACCGATTAGCAATGTCTTCGGGAACTAGGAAGTTCAAATATGTCAGGATGGATAATAATCGGATTTCCGTCTTTCTGCAGAAGCACTGCATCGGCTGCGGTAGTTTTTTAGGTACTCGCGGTCCGGACACACGGATCTGCATTCGAGCATTCTCCGGAGGAGCCCTTTGCCAAATTACTGTACAACCACTGTTTACCGTACCTGCGTGGAAAGCGTTGGCCCCGTCCGAACAGGAGCTCAGGTTTGAGTTGCTTTTGCTGCCAGGACAGCATCTGCTCAATGTCACCTAAAGGGCAGGTCCAGAACAGCAGGGAACGGGCGCTGACACTGTTTCGTATTCTCACCGTTGTCTGCAAATGTTCACATTCATTTATTTTAGCTTACCGAGGGGCAAATGGTCTGATTGAAGACCGTTTGTAACTTCACCTGCAGAACGCGCATATTTACCCGCGGTATTTATTGGAACATCTGAATAAAAAAGTCACAAAACGGGACCGGTTCGGCGATTTGTTCGTTTACACCTATAATCGGTCTTGTCCTGGCCTGTCGATTGAAACGAAAAGCCTGCACAGCCCCACACCTCAGCAACCTTCCAAGTTGGGACTCCAAGATGTCCAAGTCATCTGAAGTCACTTGGTTGTAGTTTTGGTCTTGGTGGTTGTGAAAGAAATGAAAGGCCTTGATGGCGTCACTACTATTTGTCATTAAATGGCTGGCTCCTTTCAGGGTTTTATCACAGTCTGTGCACCAAATCAGTCCTCACCACCTTGGTCGTGATGTTTCTTGTTAATGAGTTTTGTGTGCTCCTCGCTTGTCTGACCGTCTGTTTACTGTGAGATCTTTCCACACTCACTGAACGTGAGCTACAGTATTCCACATGACTGCAGGTAAAACTGTAGGGAATGTGGCAGACCTGCCTGACCGTCCATGCATCTTCAGGTGAGGCCAGTAAGTCCCATAAACTGCCTTCACACTTCCCACAAGATCTCTCTGCACTGCCGCCCTTTTACACGGACTTGTCGCCTTACCCTGGAGGTGCTCCGGTTCACTCCTGGGGGTCCCGTGTCGCTGCAGGTTTTCTTCCCAGTTTCGACTTTGAATTTTTCTGCTGCCTCAGTTAAACTCACTGGTAGTTCCCAGTTGCTACATTTTTATTTATCTGTGCTAGATGGGCAAGAGTTTATTCTTGTTTTTTCATATTTTATTGATTTTTTAATATTCTGATGTAATTAAGTTATTAATAAGATCAAACTGGGTAGCTACTGCCCTTTAGCATGCCATGTCATTTGTCCCCTGTGTCTGCACTGCTCGTCATTCATTGTCAGTATTTATATACAGTACAATTAAGAAAGCAAATGCCACAGAGAAACAGAATTTAGAAGAAAATGGCAATTAAAATCTGTGGCAAAAACTAGTTTTGAAAATGTATTCTAAATGTTAATCTCAGAGTCCTGCACAAAGAGGAAAAGGTTGGTTAATTAAATCAATGGAATGTTTAAAAAATTGGTTTGACCAACCGTGAAACCAACTGGAAGAAAATCTGCAGCCTTTAGGGGGCTCCAGGACTTGACCCCGACATTCAGACCCTCAATTCATGCGCTTTGAACGGCGTTACGGGACCAGAACAGATCTGTGGGGCAAATGAAAGGAGATTTGTGTCAAACAAGGCAGGGTTTTCTGCCCAACCTACCAGTCCTGTTACTGGGCTCATGATAAAGGACTGGAAGGTGGTGCCACTTGGGCACACGTGCTGTATGGGCAAGTGGTGAGTGCCGCCATCCAACCTGTCAGGAGCTGCAGGGCACAAGCACTCAAGGGTTTGGGAAATATTGTCTGATATTCTTAGCAGCCAAGCCCAGGCCCCCGGGCAGCTGCCTTTGGAAGGCTGAATGCTCTTAACTGCCCCAAGCGCCCTTTCAATATGGTTTACTTTCTGTCACATCTGCTTTATTTCAAAAGCCATCTGTATGAATTCAGCAGCGTTCTGCTTGTCTGGACTTTGGGGGTCCATCAGTAAAGCTCATGTGGTCATCGACATTACAAACTCACAACTGCTGCCATTTCTCAGTGGCGACTCTGCGCTGGTGTCCTACACGTAGTGGCGTTTGTGACCAGATCCCAAATTAACATGACCTTTAGCTTTTGTATGAGCCGTTCTTAATATTTCAGTATCCGATACAGAATTTCACGGGCAATGCTGGACTCTGCAGGTAGCTGAAATGTGCCCTCCTCACCCTGTGATTTTATGGGATTTCGGTTCTTTGGGGCCTTACTTGTGTTTGTCATGTTTATTAATGTTTATGTATTAAATAAAGTTTGCTATGCTTCAGTATCTATTATTTTACATTTTGTTCTTTCTGTTTTATTGGAAACTGCTGATTCACAGAATTAGGCAAAGAGTAAGACATAAAATGAAATTACCAGGTGGTGACCGTGACCTGTTGATCCCATCGTTACTTTAAACGGCTGATTAAAGAAAATGTACCTGCGCTGCTGCAACAACTGATGAACTGCTGCTGATTATTCGTCACTTTTGGCTTTGTGTGCTGGCAGATAAATACGTAATGTGGAACACTGGCGTCAGGTTTGTGTTTCTGAATGTGACGTGAACAAGTGACGATCTTGTTTCTGCCATGAAGTGCTTGTGGACTGTGAGTGTTGAAGACTGTCAAGAGGCCGATAACAGGTAGCCAGTAGCTTGCCCCGGTGCCAGCCTAACCCTAACGCGGTGGTTGTTGTCCAGTGGTAAGGAATGAGGCACCTCGACAGTGCAGCGGTGAACCCTAGCCCTTAAAGTTCAGGCGACCGAGAATGCATTCAGGAAGAAACCGTAAGATAAATATGTTGTGTGTGCGTGCTAGCTGCTAATTGCCATGGTCGCTGTATGCTAAAGCAACCGTCCATTGTTGTCTTCATCAAGAGTTTTGAAAAGTAAAGTTATTCAAGTTTCATTTTGAATCAAGTGTAAAGCTGGCCTCCTAAAGACTGTACGGGTCAAATGCCATACTTGTTTATTTTGTCTTGAGCTCCCGTTGGTGCAGTGGTGGTTGGCAGGGGCACGCACTCCCTCAATGTGTATGTAGGGCTACCGATTGTCGTAAGCTTCTCCCTTGTTCAGTCACTGCTTTCCCTGCTGAGCACCTCCATGATTCTTTCTCCTTGAGGGTTCCAGCCCAGCGCTTGCTGTGTCATCACATCGGGTTCACATCTGAGGAGTCGGACTTCTGTTTGCTTGGTCAGTTGCCAGAGACCCTCTCCTGGATATAATGACCTGACTGTGGATTTGTCATAAACCTTTGTGCTTTCTGACTACATGTGTGTGACCTGCCAAGTCCAACAAGTGTATAAGAACACTGATTTGTACGTTGGTGTTGTCAGAAGCTCCAAATTTCAAGGAGCTCAAGACTTGGCGTGCCTTATGTGTCAGTACATGAAAGTGTATGTTGAAGGTGCCTCCATTTTCTGTAAGTGTGTACTTGTGCTGTCCACACGTCTGTCTGGCTGACTGCTGCTCAGTTTAAAAGATGGAGTTGGTCATTAGCTGTTTGTGCTTCTTTGATTTTGCACAGTCTGGCATGCTTGGCATAGCCATATGAAATATTCCGCTTTTATCGAGCATCCTGAAAGTTTTGTGAGAGAAAGCAAATGTCATTGGCGCATTCGAGATGGTCTAATCAGCAAGTCCGTCTCCCCTGGAGTCCCTGTTTATATGGCTTGCTTTATAGCGTCTACGGCAAGCAAGCAGCAGAAGTGGTGAAAGTCGAGACCCCGTGTTCGCTGGCACAGAATCATTGACATCACCCGTGGGGATCGTGCGGCTGATGGAGTTTTGCTTTTTCTTTATAATCCTAAATAGCTTTTGGGGGGTTGTTATTTCTCTTTACTTTTTTTTTTACTTCAGTTATTTGATATTACAGCATAAATGTGAACAAAGCCCCAAGATGGTTTTATACTACGCCCAAACACAAGGCTGTCTTGCTCTCGGTTCATTTCTTGGACGTAGTTCGGCCCACCATAAGCACTTGTCTTCAGTGTGCTTGCACTTTCTTTGTGCGCCTTAACGTTGTCGTAAGCATAAACTGTAGGTACCACATTGACATTACCGTAAATCGTTTGCCGTGTGGGTCCGTCTTTCCATTTTGAAAGTTGCATTCACATTCCTTGCATGTGTGTGGCATATGGGACATTAGTGGCCGTGTCACAGCAATTCATGCACATGGCCAGCCTTGGTGTGCAGCGTGAGACAAGGACATCCAGCACCCTGAAAATTGCTAAAACTCATGGCAAGAATCGCCTGTTTTTAAAGACGATGTCCGCCAAAGTCAATTATTAGTAACATACGAAACCAAGCATTTGTGGTCATATGCCCTGAAAACCTCAATGAAAATGTCAGCGGTGTGAGTGAGTGCAGCAGTAAGCCTGTCTGTCCTGACACCGCACACACCGAGGTGACACTTCTGTAAATAAGGGATCACGACTTCCAAAGATGTCTGACGACTGGACTACACAGTCATGGAGTCTCCTCACCTGGCGGCCTGTAGGTGCCTGCTGGCTGCTGTTCACAGCTCCCCTCGGGTCACCGGTCGTCATTACTTTTATGTTAGCAGCCTGCCAGACAACTGAGCTCCCGGTGACGTTGCCCTGTTTGTGAAGCTCCATCGGATCTCGTTTCAGGTCTCGCCTCTTTCCTTCCATTTAAATCCTCCTGCATAACACTTTGAACTGATGAAAAAGACAATGGCGCCAGAGACCACTCGAAGGTGACGTTGCTTGCATTGTATTTTATACTGAACTCTTAGCGCCCCTGTGAGTGGTGCTGCACAAAATGTCTACTGCTTCTCATTTTGTGTCACACATCAGCCAGACTTTGCCCCTTGTCAAGTGTAATGTGGTCTTCATCTCACTTCTTCTGTCCAAGAGGCACCAAGGCTCTGTAAGCAACAAAGGGAAGGTATGACGGGGCCGTGGAGTGCTATACTTGATGAATAATGTTGAATTTTTGATGATCTTTAGAAACAATTATACTCCACATGTTCTGATGAACATTAAAACTGATGAAGGCCACATCTTGTACCTCGGGACCGTTGACAGCAGGCTGGCAGAATGCATCACTGCCTGGTATGGAAGTGGCTCAAAAAGGACCAGGCGGCGCTGCAAAGAGTTGTGTGCTCGGTTCAAAACATCATGGAGATGTCTTTAACATCCGTACAGGGCCGTCTGTATTCAAAAAGGGGCAAGGTAGCCAGGACCGTGAAGGACTCCTCCGACGCTTTCTACAGCCAACATTTAGTAGTTAAGATCTGGCAGGCGCCTGCAGAATAAATGGGGAGAAAGAAGGGCAATTAAAATTCCCCAAACAGTTGTCTTGTCAGGCATGCTTCAAAACTGTAAAAATAGTCAATCCATTATTCATATTTAACTATTTTGTAATAATTATGCATCTAATATTTGTGTCTTACAGTTACTTGAGTGTTCTATCTGTGCCTTTTAAAATGTATTTTTGATGTTTACTTTTCACTTGCACAGCCTGAGCTGAACATCACTGTATACCCCGTGTGTGAAATCTAAATCGTAATGGTCTCCAGAACCATCCATGCAGGCCCCAGAGGAGTTAACTCATGGCCAGATACATAGCTGTGTTCTTTACAATAAAAGCCCCGTCCTGATGTCTGCAGTGCTTCGTGTCCCCGCTCCAGTCTTTGAGTTCTGCTCTGGTTGTATGTGTGGACGGACTGCAGTCATATTGTCCACGATGTATCGACCTGCTGTGCCGCAGCGCCATCCCTCGCCACAGGTCTAGACCAGCAGTTTGGTAATTAATGTTTATGGGTTGTCACAAATAAAATTGATTGACACTACAACCACTTGAAACCCTGACCTTAACTTCCATGCTATAACCGCTGGCATGGACCAGCGGTGACGTATGCTGCTCTGGCTCTGCACTTGGATGCTATTGCATTCTCCCATGGCACTCCCTGCTTACCCTGGCACCTCAGACGTGTCTGTTGGGTCACCTGGCCTGCTGGGTGTGTGACTAAGACTTTTTATCTGATGCTGTGTAAACAAGTGGGGGGTCCTGGCAGCTCGCACATAAAAGTAGTGGGTCTCCCAAAATGGACAAAGGTTCCAGTAAACGGGTGGTTTTCCTCCGCATGTGCCAGCCTTCCTCGCTCCAGCCAGGACTTGCACCAAAATGGCCTAATACCAAGGAAGCTCGTTTCCTGTCTGATTTCGCAATGCGGATCAGCTGAGGCAATTTTCTTGTAGACTTGTCATTTCCAGGTTTTGCAGAAGTAACAGCCTAAGCAAAACTTGAACCTTTGGTTTGATTGGATTGTATAAATCACGCTGATGTGGATCCTTCTTTATACCCGTGTCGCTGAGCTCCTTTCTTTTAGATCTGTTTGGGATATATTCTTTACAATATGGAGGTTCTGTATTATTTATCTCTGCCTTATTATTATGAGGCAAAGGTGCCATAAATATGTGAAGAGAAATACACACTGCTGAAATGTGACCAGCAAAACAATACAAATGCGTTACGGAACCTTAACTGCACTTCTGCTGTGGGGCGCGTCGTCAGTTCTCTTCATCCCCTAAAAATCCATCTGAGAAAACTGCTGATGGGAGTTGAGCTGCCAACGTAGAACTTTCTGCTCTGTCCAGACTCTCAAACGAAGCGGTACCAGCGACATGGCAGTGACACACTTGTGCCTTAGGAGGTTACCTGATGCCATTGTACATGTGGATCTGACCTTGTGTTCGTGCTGATATGGCCGGCCTACTGAGCCCAAGTCACCCAAGTCACATGCCAGAACAGCAGAGATTCAGTTTGGTTTTGAATGCACCTAATCTAACGGTAAATGTACAATGGCCATGGTTTAGGTTTTGTGTGCTGGTCACGTGTCTGTATAAAAGAGTAGCAGGCCCTAAAGGGAACTGGGGGGGTTGTTTTGGGCAGTAGGCCTGGGTCCTGCTTTTTGCTTGAGAGGTGCCCAGCAGAGGCTGCGACTTTTCCGTTTTCCTCACTTTTTTCGACAGCTGGTCAGATTCCAGTGGTGAGATTAAGAGGACTTTACGTTGGCACATCATTTTGAGCTGTAAGCCATGGCACCTCTTTCTGTTGTGCTCTTTTGTGTTCCTTGACATGTTTGCTGTGAGGTCACGGCCCTCACTGTTAGTTGTCTGGATATTGTCTTGAATTAAAGCTCACCATTCACGGACTGCTGACGTGCCCTCCAAGTGCGGCAGCACGTCTGGTTCCACGTAGCCCTTGGGGTTCTAAACGCTGTGGTGGCCGTGACTTCTCATTCGTTCAGGTCAGCAATGGTGATGTACAGTACATCTCACCACATAATGAAGTAGCAGCAGCAGCAGCCTGCCATGGACATTGGCTGAACCTTAAAACCCTTGTGTGAAAACATTGACTGACTACTTGATTTAAGCCAGCGGGTTTCAAATTAGGCACTTTTGTTCTGTTGCAGTGCAGAACAGCCTGAGCACACAAATTTCCTTCTGATTAAAAACTTTGATTTCAAGACGTCTCCACCATATACAGTATGACCACTAATACAGTCTTGGACATTTTGCTGATGGTGTTAAAAAACAAGGTTAACCAAGATAAGTATGTGTTCTTCTATCCAGCAAATTACAGTCTTTATTACGTTCGGAGTACATTTTAGTGCTTTATGAACTCAAAGGATCATTTATTAACTGTCTTTTCTTTGTCTCCTGTTAATCATTTCTGTGTGCTTTTTATGAGGATGACTCGTCCCCAGGTGAGCTTTTAGATTGCTGTTGAAGACCTTCGCTTCAAACCCCATGCCTGCCATCTCTCTGCAGTTTCCTCCCAAACAAGTGCCGAATACCTTTTGATCAGCAGATATTTTTTGGTCTTGTACCTAATGCTGCCAGGTTGAGCTCAGCCCTTCCACCACTGGCTTAAGTGTGTCTGAGATGCATATCCCCAAATACTGATATTTGTCACCTGTGTTTAGTAGTTTGGTTTCGCACTTCATTCCACACCATTGCACATGGCCAAAGGAGGCCTCTTTGACGCATTTGAATGCCAACGGGTTTCAGCCGCCGTCCATTCTTCGGCCAGCTCTTGTGGCCCTGCACTTCCCAGGACAGACGTGGAGACGTCGAAGTGCTCGCGTATGAAGAGACTGTTGTCCGCCGAGAGAAGCCGTACATGAGCCTGACTCCCCTTTTGCTGTGTAGAATTCACAACTGTCATGTTTTGGAGCTGGGCAGAGATTCTTAGGTTTGTTGTTGTATTTTATTTATCGCTGAGCTTGTTGCTGAATACAATTTAAGACTAAATTACTGTATGAAAAATGCTTTTGAATGCCTAGAACATTTATTTTTCCTTAACGTAACAAGTCTTTTGCAAGTGTATTATTAGAAAGGCAAAAGAACTAACGATGAACATAAAATGCTGAAGATTTAGGGAAGGCGTCAAACTCAGGAAGGCACACACACCTCTTGTAGTAAATGGCCTTCTGCTATGCCACAAAGGGCACCTTTTTCTGATAATCTTCCTCAAAGATGACCCGCTCTGCCTCCTGTTTGTCTGGATTGACCTACTGACTCCAAGAAAAGCAAAGAAGCTTAAAGAATTACAGACTTTTTACAGCAAGGCTTGTTTCAGATGGCAGCTGATAGCCTGAAGATTTGTAATATTTGCTGCACTTGTTTGTTTTTCCCAGGACTCCTGATCTTCTTCTAGGCATCTCTCAAGAGCTCCTGTCTCATTTGCGCCATTTTGCCTTTGGTGATGTTGGCGGCGTTCAGAGAGCTCCATTCAGACTGCTACTGATTTCTATTTTCATGTCATGTTGAACTTGACCATAGGTGGCTTTCTTAGCTTTGAGTGTTGGAGGAGTTTTTTTTTTTTTTTTTTTACTGAATTTGCGACTTTATATTTAAAAAATCTGTAAACCTTCATCACTATTCTGCAAGTCAAACTTGAGAGCTGCCAATGGTGGTGGCTTGTTTCACTGACTTGGGGTAGATGGCAGCTGTTCATAAGAATCAACGGCTTGAAGCTCTCGGTGGCCCATCTTGTTAATGAGGTGGGCCTTTGCTTGCACCGTGCAGCCGAGTGACGCGAGAGCCGTGTTGTCAAAGCCCAGGGGAGTAATCAGAGCCGCGTCTCACTGGTGCTTTCAGCTGAGCTCCTTTTCCCTTCTGTCGTGTGTGGCTGAAGCACATGACTTTACAACAACAACAACATTTATTTATATAGCACATTTTCATACAAAAAGTAGCTCAAAGTGCTTTACATAATGAAGAAAAGAAGAATAAAAGACAAATAAGAAATTAAAATAAGACAACCTTAGTTAACATAAGAAGGAGTAAGGTCCGATGGCCAGGGTGGACAGAAAAAACAAAAAAAAACTCCAGAAGGCTGGAGAAAAAAATAAAATCTGTAGGGGTTCCAGGCCACGAGACCGCCCAGTCCCCTCTGGGCATTCTACCTAACATAAATGAAATAGTCCTCTTTGTAGTTAGGGTTCTCACGGAGTCACTTGATGCTGATGGTTATACAGACTTCTGGCTTTTAATCCATCCATCATTGTTGGAACATCATGGTGCTTTGGGTAGATGGTGGTGGCACAAGCCACCACCAATAGGACACCGGAAAAGGAAACAGAAGAGAGAGTAGGGGTTAGTACAGATTTTGAATGGTTATTATAATGAATTGGATATACAGAGTGTCAGGATTAAATTACAGTGAAGTTATGAGAAGGCCATGTTAAAGTAATGTGTTTTCAGTAGTTTTTTAAAGTGCTCCACTGTATTAGCCTGGCGAATTCCTACTGGCAGGCTATTCCAGATTTTAGGTGCATAACAGCAGAAGGCCGCCTCACCACTTCTTTTAAGTTTTGCTCTTGGAATTCTAAGGAGACACTCAGTTGAGGATCTGAGGTTGCGATTTGGAATATAAGGTGTCAGACATTCCGATATATAAGACGGGGCGAGATTATTTAAAGCTTTAAAAACCATAAGCAGAATTTTAAAGTCAATTCTGAATGACACAGGTAACCAGTGTAGTGACATCAAAACTGGAGAAATGTGTTCGGATTTTCTTTTCCTGGTAAGGATTCTAGCAGCTGCATTCTGCACTAACTGCAAACGATTGATGTCTTTTTTGGGTAGTCCTGAGAGGAGTGCATTACAGTAATCTAGTCGACTAAAGACAAACGCATGAACTAATTTCTCTGCATCTTTCGATGATATAAGAGGTCTAACTTTTGCTATGTTCCTTAGGTGAAAAAATGCTGTCCTAGTGATTTTATTAATATGCGATTTAAAATTCAGATTACAATCAACGGTTACCCCTAAGCTTTTTACCTCCGATTTGACTTTTAATCCTAATGCATCCAGTTTATTTCTAATAGCCTCACTGTATCCATTATTGCCAATCACTAAGATTTCGGTTTTTTCTTTATTTAATTTGAGAAAGTTACTATTCATCCATTCTGAGATACAGGTTAGACATTGTGTTAGCGAATCAAGAGATTTAGGGTCATCAGGTGCTATTGATACATACAGCTGTGTGTCATCAGCATAGCTGTGGTAGCTCACGTTATGTCCCGAGATAATCTGACCTAATGGAAGCATGTAGATTGAGAAGAGCAGCGGACCCAGGATAGAGCCTTGTGGAACACCATATAGAATATCATGTGTCTTTGAGTTATAATTACCACAACTAACAAAGAATTTTCTCCCTGCCAGGTAGGATTCAAACCAGTTTAAGACACTGCCAGAGAGGCCCACCCATTGACTAAGGCGATTCTTAAGAATATTATGATCAATAGTGTCAAATGCGGCACTCAAATCTAAGAGGATGAGAACAGATAAATGGCCTCTGTCTGCATTTACCCGCTTTAGCATTAGCATGACATGTCCGCAGTCGGTTACATCTGTAAGTGCAATGGGTTTGATGAAGAAATGCAGGGAGATGTCTGTAAGAGTTTGGATTAGTGGTCAGATGTGAAATAAAATGAAAATCGAGACAAGCCGGGCACACATCCGGCTACGGCGGGCACTGCTCAGTAGCTGTTGTTTAAGGTGTTGGTGAAATGTTATGCTGTTGCTTTGATGGCAGATGTCATGTGACTTGTCTTACTTGAGCGTTGACCACTTTGCTGCTTGACATCCACGAGTATGCAGGTGGCAGAGTGTCCTGCGGCCGCTTTCTCTCACATTTCCATTTTGGATAATAGTGTTCAGCAGCACTCGGCTGTCAGACATCATCTCAGATGTGCCAGTTGGCTTTCCTACCTGCTCTTTAAGCTCACGCTGATGAAACGGAAGCGTTATCTCCATCGTTTTTAACTTATAACAATCTTGCATAGGCTTTCGAGACTGCGAGTGCAGCTGCCTCCGTCAAACGTAACTCTTGTGCATTTTCACCTATCAGGAAATTCCATTATTCTGCAAGTAAGGACTGTTGAGTCGCATGCCAGTTAGGATGTTTGTTACTTCATTGTCTACAAGTGTGTTACTACTGGCCTGCTCCGGGCACACCTCCCACAGGTTTACTTTGTGAAGTTTTTGATGTCCTCTCCTCCACTGTCATTATGATGGACTTTGTAGAACCTCAAAGGTGGGTTGTGTGCTCTGCAGTGCCTTTAATGTCACTTGTGTGTTCATGCATGTTAGTGCTATTTGGTTTATCGCTTTCATGCTAAAGCAGCACAGTTTTACTTTTGTGCACCGGCTCTCCCTGTACTTATGAAGTGTGCACAACAAATTTTAAATTTGATGCCAAGAATGCCTGGGCCAAACTACCAATGGCTGAGAACCTTAGGTAGGGCCTCGGGTTTAACACAATTTGAGAGGACTTAGGAGAAAGAGGGTTCTGTATCGATGGGTGTGTGGACCTCTGCGATTTAATTGACATGTCTGTACATATCCCATTTATTCACTTGAAACTGGGTGGGATTCTGCATAAAGCTATGGTGTGTGCCCGTGCTGTTGGTGGGAGGATGTTCCATCAGTGACGGTCTGCAGGACATTGTGACGTTGAGTTCATGTGACCTGAATGCTGTCTGTTAACTAGCTGTTTATCTTCTCAATGAGAGGATTCTTAATAAATGTAAATGTCTCCTTTTATGTCTGTCCAACAGAAATGACTGGCTTAGTCGTGTATCTGAACATTCTTTGTGGCTGTTGTGTTTGTGTAATGTTCCTCCAAATGTTAACATAAGTGCTTGTTGTTATTTCTGGTTTTTATGGATTACTGCTTATGGCTTTACATGATTTTAGCCCATCATCACTTCTGTATGCGGTGGGCTGGTGCCCTGCCTGGGGTTTGTTTCCTGCCTTGTGCCCTGTGTTGGCTGGGATTGGCTCCAGCAGACCCCCATGACCCTGTAGTTAGGATATAGTGGGTTGGATAATGGACAGATCACTTCTGTAAGGGTGCATTAGCACATTTTTATGATATATGTATAATGAAAAGGCTTTCGAAAAGTGTAATGTGGCCTTCAAGAGGTGCATCTCTTACTCACTGATGGCAGAGCTCGCCTGTCCTGTCTGTTCACTGGCTGTTTTATAATTGAATTTATCAATAGACCGGAATCTGGTCTGAGAGTACACAACGGCCTGTGTCAGTACGCTGTCCATGCACAATGCTGGTTGTCAACACATGTACTCTAGGAGCCAACATTCATGTTATGATGCCAACTTGGAGCTACATCGTATTTGCAGGTGGGCCATCTCTGAATCTTGAGCTGCTTTATGTCTGTTTGGTCCGAAGTTTAGAGCTTGGTGTAGCTGCCAACATTCAACTGCTGCTGGGTTAGCAAAACATCCAATGCAAAGGGAGAGAACATTCTGTAACAGATGTGCGCACAGACAGACATGGGCACAAGGTTCCTTTCAAGTGGCATTTCACTTTTAAGCTTGTAATACTCTTTGCGTTTCTTTGTTACGACTTCACCACGTGACCACAAGTGAACTTCTACCCTGCCATGTGCAAGCCAACTGAAGCTCCTTTACTGTAACATTAGAAGTGCAGCAAAGCGACTGGGGCGTTTAATTTCCATTAGCATGTAGGGGTAATCTTTATTAAATTCTACTATGAATGTAATGTTAACGTGAACTTTCTCAGAATGCCTGTTAACTCTTTCCGATTGTCTTTGCAGTCTGTTGCTTCCACCAATTTGTAGCCTTTTTCACTTCCACATGCAGGAGGAATGCACTACCACACTACTGTTTTTAAACGTGAAATAAGTCAAACAAAATCTATGAAATAAGTCAAGAGTCCTTTTTAGGGTTTAAATAATGAAGGGGACTCCTGTTAATACCAGGATAGTAAATCAAAAAGGCAGATTTTACTCGTACCGTAGTGTAGAAAACAGGGCTGTCAAGTTCTTGGGTGACCTGTTAAGTTGTCGGGGGGGCTGCGGAGATTTAAATCGCTTAGTCTTGTTTTAGAAAGTTGGCGTCTGTAGAAATGCCTACTTGTGGATATTTTCTAGTGATTTTATTATTGATGACACACTTGGAGTCGGTTTGTAGCACTGCAAGCACTTCACACGCATACAGAAACGTCAAGAAGAGGCTGATTATGCATACTTTGTAATGATGCAGCATTTAAAATAGGCCACAGTTTTGCCAAATTAAAGCAAAAGCACCTTAAGTAGGATTAAAAAAGAAGCAAAACGAAAGTTTGCGATTGCCTCTGTTTTGGTGGTGTTATTTGGATTTGGTAGATGATCGTAAGAACCACACGCTGGTGCCACTTGTCTCCTCAATTCCCCCCACTTTTCATTTTATAATTTCTCATCAAGTTTTGCCGTTTGCCGTCTTTAGTGTTTCTGAACTTTGTGCAGTGCAGGTAGCATTACTCATAAAATATTAACGAGTCCATTATCCGCCCTTCTCATTTCACTGTTTAGAATGCTGATGTTTGTGACTTTGTGTGTGTGTGTGTGTGTGTGTGTGTGTAATATATATATGTTCAAGGCACTAACATAAAAAAGTAGCAGTGTATTTCATCAAGAGGACAACATGCATGCTGGTCTTTCTCTTTCCAAGCTTGTCTCCTGGGAGATGCATTTCAATGTAGAAAAGTGCTATGGGGGGTAAAAGAAACGTCCATTATAAGTACAAGATTGAAGTCACTGAGCTTCAGCAAGACGCCTCTGAAAAGGATTTAGTGGTTTATGTTGACCCAACATTTTCATTGTCTAAACAATATGCAGAAGCCATTAAAAAGGCAAATGGAATGTAAGGTTATATCATAAAAACTGTTGACTATATATCAAGAGACATTACACCCAGACTATATAATGCCCAAGTGACGCCACATCTGGAGTACTGTCTGCCATTTGGGTCACCATCTGTTTAAAAAAAAAAAAAAAAAAAAAAAAAAAACAACCAGGTGCATCATGGGACTTAAGGACATGTCCTACTGTGACAGACTCGGAGAAGAGGAGACTTCGTGGGGACCTCGTCCCGGTCTGCAAAGTCCCCAAAGGCGTTGATAAAGCAGATCCAGCAGACTTGTGCTTCTGTCCGAAATTCATTAATTAGTGGAAACATCAGTGGAAAAGAAGGGGAAGAGCAGTTAGGCCTGAAGGCAGGAGACACTTCTGTATGCAAAACATTGTGGGAATCTGCAACAAACTCCTGAGACATGGAGTTGAAGAAGAAACGTTGAGAACCTTTAAGAAGAATCTGGAAGAGATCATTGGGACATCTTGGTTAGGGTCTCCTCTTGTTTGTTAAATTTCTTATATTCTTGTGACTAAAGCATTTCCAAAAGGGACAGGAGTGGACCAGATATGAGATTATTACTTGTCAGCTGTTCTCTTTTGTGTGGTCCTTACTTCTCTCCTTCTTAAGAAGTTCTTCCAAAATGAAAATGTGCAGCCTCTGAGTGACATTACTGTTCGTAAGAAGTTCAAGGACGACATGAGTTACAACTTCGTCTGACTATGGCTTGTGCAAAAAGAGGAAAAAAACCCCCAGAAACTTGAACATGCAACTGAAGAAAAACACAAATTGGTTTTCTCTAAAGTTGTGCTTTGCCGTGAACATCAGCAAAAGCCAAGGTCAGTGACTAGGAAAGGCAAGACTGGGTCAATGGCAGGAATGTTGGGATCCTGTGCAGTTGTATGTGGCACAATCAAGACCACGGCGCTCCAGTGAACTCCTAATAGTAGAAACTACAAATACCACGTACAGAAAAGTGCCGAGTCAGTTACACAATACTCCAGATACACCCGATTACACGTTAAGCACTATAACTGAGGCCCACTGTCTTTGGGAATTTGCCAGGCAAAGCCGAGTAACGCAGGTGGGTACACATGCCAGGCTGAAGCCGAGTCCATCCGCACAGTCGTCAGGCAGTGGGGTCACAGCGGCATGCAGCCTAAAATGAAAAGCCCACCACTGTTGTGTTGCGGTGTGGGTTCTGAGCAGCTCGGAGGCTCCAGAGCAAGCCAAACATTTGGTGATCAAGTGGGCCCGATGCAGTAATCTGTGTAATGAATCAGGCAGGCTGACGGTGCAGTCCTCAGGCCCCTCATCGAGTACGTGTGCTAAAAGAAGGCAGCCTGTCGCACTTGTGCCTGCTAACATTTCTTCTCATGCTAAGTGGACTCGTTTATTCTGACCTAAAGCTGTGCCCATCGGATGCTTCTTCACTTCCAGCCTTGTTCAGTGTGTACACACAGACTGACCACTCCAGGCCAAACGGAGACTCGGTGGGTGCGGCTTACTGTCTGCTCAGTTCTATGGGCTTGAATGAGGCCTCATTTTTCGAGTGAGTGGTCCAGCTAGTGGGAGGCAAGTGTGACCTGCTCTGGCTTGCAGCTTGAGAAGTTGTGGGGGATTTAAGCAGGAGTGTCAAGAGGAGCCGTTAATCCCACAAGGCTGTTCTTGAGTCACAACTTACTTTTATTTTGTATGGCACCCTTCAGTGAGACAACCCTGGGTTAAGGTACAAGTCCAGATTCTACTAACGACTAAAGACCGAACCGGTAGACATGGAAATACAGATTTGTTAAAACACCGAGACGACAAGGTAGAAACTGATGACACATCAATGGGAACCAACAGTGTCCGGCCATGGACCTGCTTAACGGTCATCTGTGCTGGCCTGGCGTTCCACCTAAGAAGCGGTTCAGAATTCATGTGTAATTGTAAACACTGTGATACAGCTGATTGGATAGAACGACAACAAGCCAACATGCAAGGAATTTCTTATTTTGGATGAGCGAAGCGCACGCCTGGAGTGCTGCCATCCCACTCATTCAAAAAACAGCTCCTTTGTGAGCTGTTAATAGCGTTGGGTGACTTTGTGGTTATTTCAAGCTGTGGTCCGAGTTTACTCATTGCCCGCCTTTCGCTTTTCTGTATGTTAGCTCCTAGATAAATGGCAAACAAGAGTCCATGTCCTCGTGTCTGCACCTCTGCAGCAAATGTGTCACTTGTTACCTGAGGTGGCACAAAGGTGCAGCCTACTTGAATTGCATCAAAACAAGTGGAAGCGGGTCAGCTGATACCCTGCGGCCATTACATATGACTGAGGCGGAAAGAGCAAAGCAAGCACAGGTGACCTCCAACAAAAGAAGAAAGGGTGGAGAGCTGGCATCAGTGAGCCCCTGCATCAGTACGCTGCACCCTCTATCATCTGCCAGTTGAAGCCTCTGCTAGCAGTGCCGCATGATGTTATTGTACATTATTAAACAATGGGCTTGAGTGGACAGGACAAAGATGACATGCTCAGGACCATTGGAGTTGACTCGCGTAAGATTTAAAAGAAAATGTAGGGGTCTTTAGGGAGTGTGGACCACCACTTTTTCAGGTAGCTGGGTGGGTGTTTCCCTGGTCCCCGTTTGGTCCATTGTTAATCATTATGCCACTCAGACATAACGTTACAAAACAAGAACACAATTTCTGGTTTTGTTCACTTTACATTTCCATGCAAGTTTTATTCCAAGTTAGCAAGCCACTAATTCATAACGGTGACCATTCTAGATGATTTGTGGTGGGTTGGCAAGGCTTGGCTAATGCAGCTTTCAAGGGTGGGCTGGGTGGGTTCAATAACTAACCTTCCATGCTGCAGTGCCTCACGGGTTCAGCTGCGTTTGTCGGAGAAAACGGACCTGGCAGGCAGTGTCCTGGTGGGTGGCATTGCCTTCCAAAAAGAGCTTCCATGCCACCGAGTCTTGATTTTTGCATTTAGAGTTGAAAGTGAACATCAGCCATCTTGTACTTCCTTTATAATATATAATTTTGCCACCGGATGGGGCCTGCGCCATATCTGCCTTTACACAACCATTAAGTCAGTGACATACTGTTCATATTTGGTGCTTTTAAGGGACAGGCGGGTGGGCTGCACTCCTCTGTGTACTGCAAATTAAGTAATGGTTATGATGTCAATCAGTTTGTTTTAAAATTGGTTAACTAAGTGGCTAGGTGATGTCGTTTCTGTTAGAGGGACATTAATGTTTATCATGGTGTGCCTGAACCAGAAGAATGAGACACCCCAGTGTGAAAGACCCCATCTCAGAAAATATTCAGCTTATTAAACGGAAAATGACACGGCTGTATGCAGAGCACAGGTGGAGCAGCAAGATGGGAAAAAGCAAGGAAAGATGAGGACCACCCTGGAGCCCCCTCTCTAACCACAAGCAGGCACACAAATGGGTACGATGAAGAGGAGG
Organism: Erpetoichthys calabaricus; assembly: GCF_900747795.2. Taxonomy (NCBI): domain Eukaryota; kingdom Metazoa; phylum Chordata; class Cladistia; order Polypteriformes; family Polypteridae; genus Erpetoichthys; species Erpetoichthys calabaricus. Next base: position 100,798,771 of record NC_041410.2, on the reverse strand, counting down.
AAACCAGGCATCCCACATTTACTTAGGGTTACATATTATACAAAAAATTATTTGAGGCCGTTATGAATATATGTATGTCTATAAATGCCTCAGAGATGAAGCACACTCAACTTGTAAGAGGGTGCCATGGACATGGGCACCACAGCAACATTATAGGGTAGAGGCAGGGCCCACAGAAAGCCCCAAATATGAATGAGTCAGGGGCACCAGTGCAAGTGTGTGCCGGGGCAGTCCTATTTGGACCCAAATATATGGGAATCTGACTACGTCTGGACTACCGCCATGCCCCGTGCCACAATGCAGGGCTGTCCACACTGACCACACTTGCACGTCACCTGCTTTTCATGGGCCTCTCCTGTGTGTGAAATGGACGGGGCATAATGCAGGGTGGGAAGCAGGCTTTTCCAGTAATGGCTGCTCCTTTGAGATCTGTGGAAGTGGTTGAGCACCATTCGTCCAGTGAGATGGGGAAGCCATTTGGTGATGGTTGGGCTACTCTCCTTCTCACAGCTGATGGTGACTGTGGCGTCTGGAGGCCGATGTGAAGCTGATGGTTGGGTCCTCCATACACACAAACTGACCATCAAAGGGGGAGCAGAGAAGTGTGCCCTTCACTCTTTGTGTTGAGCCTACGGGGGGCTTCAGGAATTTAAAGCTGTCCTGATGGTACCGTTGGTGACTGGTCAGACTCTGTGGTCACTGATCCATTTCTGTTCTGCTTTGAGTCTAAAACGTGCCATTCATTGTCCGTCCATCCATCCATTATCCAACTCGCTGAATCAGAACACAGGATCGCGGGGGTCTGCTGGAGCCAAACACAGGGCACAAGGCAGGAACCAATCCCAGGCAGGGCGGCAACCCACCGCAGGACACACACCAAGCACACACTAGGGCCAATTTAGAATCGCCAATGCACCTAACCTGCATGTCTTTGGATGGTGGGAGGAAACCGGAATACCCAGAGGAAACCCACGCAGACACGGGGAGAACATGCAAACTCCACGCAGGGAGGACCCGGGAAGCGAACCCGGGTCTCCTAACTGCGAGGCAGCAGCGCCACCGTGCCGCCCTTCATTGTCAGTCTCTCTCTCTGCAAATCTTTGTGTTTCGTAACACACTAAATCATCCTATTCACCAGTGACTTGTACCCAGGACTTTATGCCGCCAACAAGACTTTGGTATTCACAAGTCCGTCGACGCAAGAGCGTACTTCTTATGCCCATGACTTTGTTAAGATAGAACTTCTACTGGGCTTGAAAACCAAAGTGCTCCGCTTGTTGTTCTTGTGTAGCCTCGGTGCTCTGTATGGAAACAATTAGCAAGACGAGGGCTGTGTAGCCCAATATCAGAACAAATGTTTTTGAAATATAAAATGTTCACCCCTCAGCTACTGAACACAGACGGGCCCTTTGGCCTAAGACAGCTCCCAGTACTATTTCCTCAAGTCAAGTTTTAAAAACTCCAAAATCCCCCGTTTGCCACTCTTCTCGGTCACTCATCCCACATGTCTGTGATTCTCTGTGAAGAAAGACCTTCTAATGGTTCTGCAAAATCTAAATCTGTGTCCCTGTTTTCTAGGTGCTAATTTAGGACACTGGACTTCCACTAGTGCTGTTGTGTCTTTTTATCTTCTTTTAATACGAGATCAAAACTGCACACACCCTCGTCCTCTATCCTTGTTCTGGGGTTTCGTGTTCCTCAGCAGAGAGAGTGTTTTATTTGTGTGTGTGTGTTTAAAATGTCTTGAGCCATTTTGAGTACAGCTTTGGCTTCATTTAAACTGTTTAGCAGTGCATTCTGGGAAGAGACGCAAGGCTGACCGAAATGCAGGCCATGCAATTGCATAACTTTCTTGCTGAAACTTTGAGTTGTGCACCCTGGCTGTTTATTCAGAGGGAAAATGATTTGAAAAAAGGTAAAGGCACATTTGTAACATTAGCTCGAGTGACTGCACACGCTGCTAAAAGGAGCCCCTTCTAGTCTGGCAGCTTAAACAATAATAGTAATAATTGTGTACATTTATATAGCGCTTTTCTCACTACCCAAATGCTCTCCACACAGGGAGGACCCGGGACGCGAACCCACAGTCTCCTTACTGCAAGGCAGCAGCACTGCCACTGTGCCACCTGTGAGGCTCCAAGTCGTCTTTTCAGGGTGGCGCTTCCTTTGATGAAACAACTTCTACAGTGATGTAATGCCATCCCACTTGTGGCTGTGACAAGTTCCACGTTAAGCAGACAGGGACTTGTTCAGTCAGTTGGGAGCAGGTGAAGGCAACTTAAAGGTGGTCTTTTTATTTAACCCCAGTGACTCTTGGTGTGGGTGTAGCCACAGAAAAGAGTGTCTCGGGTGACCTCCTGCCAGCTAGGAGGCGCTGCACTGGCGCCAGAGATGTTCTCTGAGCTTTTCTGCCATTCAGTTTCCTTCTCAGCTCACAGTTGCCAGGTCTGGTTTGAAGATGGACCACATCGGGTAGGTTATGTGATTTTGGCGGCGCTCTTGAATTGAGACCTTCTTTTTTTTTTTTTTTCTTTTTTAAAAAGTGTTTTTTTCGAGTTGCTCCTCCACCCCCCTGGCTACTGCCCCTAGTGCACTGTGCCACTTTCTTCATTTCCTCACTATCCATCAGCCTACACCTGCTGGCCCTTTCTTTATACCTTGCAGACGATTCCTGAGCTTGTCGCTTGTTTGAAGTGGACCTTTGTTTTATGTCCCAAGTCTCACTGTCCGGCCTAGGGGGCCGTGTGCCTTTGTCAAGTTGAGCCACTTGCCTGTTCAAGTATAGCTTTGCCGACTGTTTGAAGAGGATGCAGCGGTCCCGAGTCGGTTTGCTTTCAGCTTCCTGCCCATTCAGGTAAATGCGCTGTGCGTGTGGATGGAGGGGTGGGTGGGTGCGGGTGGGTGCGGGGCTTACTGCATAACTTGGCCTGTGTACTTGATGCCTCTCTCTCTCTTTTTCTCTGAGTGTTCACTCCATATCACTCTATTGTTTCTCTAGTTTTTTTTCTTTCTGCTTATTTCTGAGGTGCAGTCTATTCTTTTCTCTTCAATTTATCCCTGCATTCTCTCCCTTGCCTCCACCCCCTAACCCACCCCACCCCTAACCCTGCCTGTCCCCCTCCAAACCACTTTTCCTCTCCAGCTGGGTTTGTGAAGTCGCCCATGTCTGAGACAAAGCTCACGGGAGACACCTTTGAGCTGTACTGCGATGTTGTCGGGAACCCCACGCCGGAGATCCAGTGGTGGTATGCCGAAGTCAACAGGGCCGACTCTTTCAAACAGCTTTGGGATGGTGCCAGGAAGCGCCGGGTCTCCATGAACACGGCGTATGGTGCCAACGGAGTGAGTGTGCTCCGAATTACCCGGCTCACCCTGGAGGACTCGGGGACATACGAATGCAGGGCAAGCAACGATCCCCGGCGCAACGACCTTCGCCAGAACCCGGCCATCACCTGGATCCGAGCACAGGCCACCATTACAGTACTACAGAGTGAGTCCTGAACCCTACAGTATCTGTACTGTAGTAGATAGCTGGTGAAAAGCAACCCTTCCCCTGGACAAACCGAAACAAAGCACCAACCCTTGTTCTTTTTGTGTCATTCCTAGTCTTTCCATCCCCTACAAAACCCAACTTGAAAGTGACTGTAGTGAGTTTACAGCGTACAGAGCAAGTAGAAAACGGGCACCGAGTGCCAAGTCGCTTGTACCCTCTGTTTCTGATGAGCACAAACCCAGCCCCACCCCTACCCTGCCCCTTTTACCAGTTAACTCTCCCGCCCCCAGTCTCCGTCTTGGCTGTTCTGTAGCTTCTCGTTTCTTGTGTTGTCATTGTTTGTGCTTTTGTGCCGCTGTGTGCGTTTCATTCTAACCTTTTTCCCCCACCGTTTCTTCACCCCTTTTTTGTTTTTGTTTTTTTTCTTTTTATCTAAAGTTGTTTATGCTGTGGTGGGTCACTTAGTTTGACTCTTCCTAAAGAGTTAGCACTACATTCTAGAGGAGCAGGAGCCCAAGACCCCTTGTTAAGATGTGTACGGTGTCACTAACCTCACTTGCCGTTTGCCTCGTCTCCTGTCCGATGAGAACTTTACCCACAGGACTTTGTGTTTTGTGTTCTGCCGCTGTGGTAGATAATCAAGACTTTGTTTCAGGTACTGAAGTGGGTAACCTTAGTGCCTTCTTGATATTCATCATTTATTGCTGGATCACGTCAATCGTGTGTGTGTGTGTGTGTGTGTCGGACCCATACAACGTATTGACACTGTCATCTTTCCACACACAACTTCATACTACTTGGAAGCACAAAGTTTTCACCTTTTACAACATACAGCTCATATTTTTTTGTTTGTTTATCGACGTATTTGTGTGCTTTAAAGAGCATCACCTTTCACCTGCACATCACAGCCAAAGTACAGTAAATCTGGAATCTGTAGGCCCTGGGAGCGAGGTGCCAGTGGCTATGTGAGCCAGCCAACAGGAAGGCCAAGCACCTGGCCGAGGACAGTCAGTGAGGGGACCTGAAAGGAGTTGGGCAGCGATTTGGAACTCCCAATGGAGTCCGAAGTCCCCTTGTGTTGTATCTTTGGACTTCTCAATCCAATGAGCTATCCCATGATGTTTCATTTCTAACAGACACTTTCATCTGGGGGGACTTTATTTGCCTAGAAGCAGGAACATTCTGGTCTGGTAGGCACGGGAGTTCAATTGATGACATTGGCGTGGTCTCGTAGGCAGTAGGTCTCGTCATTGTGTGGGACATTGCACGATGCCTGTTTTGGATGGTTGTCCTTCATTGCCTTCTTTTTATTTGTTTCTGTTAGTGTTAATTTACGTACTTTAGCGGAATTGGCAGCACTTCATCACTGTTAATGAAACTTCTATTTCAGCTTTCCAGTGTATCAGACTGAGGTCAAGGTTGTGGACTTGATTTACACAGCCATTGTGAAGCTATGTTGATGTGTGGCCTACCCGTCTATTCCCTTTCCTTTTTTAAAGTCCATTCTAAAAATATTCTCAATGGATGTGTGGTCGTTTTACAAAGCAAACAGATTCCAAATGTTTTATTCTCAGCTAGTCATACATGTCTCCTTTGTGCGTCTTTGACATGCATTGTTGTGTGCCAGTCTATTTGTGTATCTTGAATTTTGTAAGTGTATATAATCACAGACCTGTAGGACTAGTGCAGAATATCAGATAGCACTAATTACAGAGCCTCTGCATGTGCATTGGGGCTCATTTACAGCAACATAAATGCATTGATGGTTCCCTTTCCGTGATCCTGTCACCTGCAGATTTTCCTTGCAGCTCCTTGCCCAGAAGCCAGTCAGTTACTTTCCCAAATGTGTCCTTGGGGCAGAGAGCTTCATCAGCCCGCTTGCTCACGCCTACTCCCTGCCTTTTAGATTGCAAATACACAGAATTGGTCCTTCCCAGGGAGATTTGGGGCCATCAACCAGATAACAGAAGGGACATGGAAACTGAACTGGGCTCTCCTAATGCTTCTGATCCAGAGACTCTGTTGTCGCTTGTGTGAAGCGGCCATTTGTCGGCATAAGCAAGCTAAGCAACTGCTTATGGTATCCCATCCTGAACAGAGAAGAAGGGTGGGGGCCACAAAATGGGCATACTGCTTTGGGACCCCCAAAGGGACTAGAAACAGCCCTGCTTGTATGTGTGCATCACAAATCCATGCCAGGCTTCTTGGTGAACTGTAGCAGTCTGTTTGTAGCTTTGCCACAATTTCAGCACATATGCGTGTTTTTTTTAAGCCTCCAAAGGCCTTGTGGGTTTTGTGACGTTGACAAAATAGAGCGGCGATGCTAACCTTTGTTTCCTTGAAAAGTGGCCTTGCTGCCCAGTGGCAGCGGGTCCTGTACACTCCAACACGGTTAGACATGTAGAAAGTTTCTTATCCTTAAATGACTGAGACAGGAGTTGTTAGCAGGCCAGTACAGAAAGCTCCAGTGTTTAAGGAAAATGATTTCAGGTGAGTAAAACTGTCTTCCTGTAGCCGTGTTTCTTTCTTAATAGTTTATTTGCTAGAATTTGCTGTAAGCCATCCACCTGAACATGTCAACTGAAAGCTGCCTTAGATGCCATTTAAAATCCCATTCAACTTCGATTCCACTTCACAGTGTGTACCGACTGCTTTTCGTCAAGACGTTCCTCCACATATGCGACACAGTGGTGTCCATCCAGGCATCCAATGTCAACTCTCAGTTCTTCCCAAAGGGTACCTTGACATTTTTTGGTGATGCCTGCCGTGTTATGATACGTCTGTGCTGCGTGTTCACTAGGAAGGCCGCCCTGCTCATCATTGCCTGGTCTATCGGTTGATGGTTTGGTGCTTGACGGCTGCATTTCATCACTCATTTCACGAAAGCCATTCGGTTTTACAGTTGAAACATGAAAGCTGCCTTTATTAGCCACAAAGTGTACGCTTAGTGAAGCTGCGGTTGGCATTTGCCAATCAAAGGCTAGGTGCAGGTCAGCAGAAAGGAAGTCCTCAAAGAGTACCATGTAAACGTGGCTGCACATCTGCCATTTGTCTACAGCAGATTAAGGGTTACAGACAAAAGGGGGATTAGGGTGCCTGCAGCCCCTTGAAAGTTCCTCCTGACAATGCATACTTTCTCAAGCCTACTTAATCTCATTTCCAGTGGAGGAAGATGGGGGGCTAAAGCCAGACCCAGGAGCACAGGATACAAAATGAGAAGCAAGTCTAGGAAGGACAGCCGTCTGTGGCAATGCACATGCGCCCACCATCAGTTCAGAACTGCCACGATATGCGTGTCTTTGGGGAGGACAGACACAGTTCCAGCCATTTTGTCCTGCCTGCTGTGACTTGTCTTCTCCCTCCTGTTACTATCAGGTGGCTGTGCAGCTTCTCTGGAGCCATGTTGTGGGCCACAGATGTATGTTACCAGCTTGCATCTGCAGCCAGTGTCCGCGATTATTGTGTATTGTAGGTGCCTAGCAGAATGCCAGTTTTTGGCAACGCCGGCAGGTTAACTGCTTCCTTTAGCTGATTGGCCGCCATATTTTTCCAAGTTTCTCACACACACCTTGTGACCGTCGTACTACATATGTGTTTGTGTATGCAGGCACCGTGATAAAAGTGTCTTGGAGTCATCCTGTGCAATGTATGGGAATTTAGTATCTGATGTGATAGCCATAAAGTCACGTTGACCACAGCGTGTGGGCAGCAATGTTACTTGTACAGAGAGAAGAGCTGGCTCCTCTGAAGCCCACACAAGTCCAGAAATGGCAGCAAGCCCGGAGGCACAGGAAGGCCAGTGGTGCCTCACATTGCCAGTCCTGCTAACCTCCATTTACTTGCAGCTCTTTTAAACTGCTTTCCCTTCACACAGGGCCTCTGCCTTCTCTGGCGCAGGTGATTGGGCGCGCGGCACTGCAGAGGAAGCTGCTGGGAATGTTAATTGAGTCTGCCTGTGGCCTCCTTACAGGTTCCTGCGTTTGCCGTGTCCTGCTGTTCTCCAGTGCCTTTCTTCCAGGTGATTCTTCATGGTACACAAGGGCATTTTCTAGCAGCAAGGTTTACCTGCCTCTTTAGAATTGTTGTTGACTGGTGTGAGCTGTAACCATGGCCTTCCCAGTAGTCACAAAACAAACACAAAGATGGGGCATCAAGGGAAGGACCATCTGTGCCAATGCCTGTGGCTTGTTGGGAAAGGGAAGACGTCAGCATTTGTGTGCCTCTCTGTCAGCTGCCGACATCAGGTTTGCAGAGCTTTTTCCATTAGGAGCCGTCCCATCCGCTGGAGAGATTTTCAGCCTTAGCAGTGTGTCATGGGACCACCTCCTAGAAAGTTCTCTTGTGACTTTAGTGCTGGTGGCCACATAGCCTCGTGCCTCCCGAACACCACAGCCTAGCCCAGCATTCCATCGGTTCAAGCAGTGGCCGCTAGTGAAGTTTGCATGGCTCTGGATTGGCGTCATTTCAGCTGTGCCGATCTCTTCCTCTCCTCTAATACCAACTTTGTTTTTAATATTTTTTAACTAACTTTCTGCCATCCTACAGCTCTCAGCACTTGGGTGCCAAAGCCAGCCGCTTGTCTGTCTTGTTTGCAGTGTCTTCAAGGTCGCAGGTTGTGTCCACGTGGAATGCAGCCTGGGTGACGTCTGTGTGCCCTTTGGTGGCCAGGCAAGTGAAATGAGGAAATGCTGACTAGTGGCCTACGCACAGGCATTGTCCATACTTACTCTACAAGTGCCTTAACATGCGTCCAGTGGGGTTGCTCCCCATTGATGATGCTTTTTGTAAAGCTCTGGTCTTAGTGTACTGGTGTTTTACTCGTGGAGTTTGCGCCAGTTGCTTTCACCCACAATTTATTTGCTATGGGTTCAAATCCATAGGCCGCTAACAGGTAAGTTCAGCGACTCTTGCTTTGTCGTAGTGCTACGTGTTTGTGTTTCTGCGTCTGCCCGTGAAGTGAGCTACAAGGACCCGCTCTGAATTTGTCTTGTCTTTGATGTCATTAAGTTTGACTTGTCTGTATTTCAGAACCCCAGATCAATGGCACCCGAGAGGTGATTCTCCAGACCAATGACACCAGTCCAGTCACGCTTCAGTGCAACCTGACAGATGACAACAGCTCCTTTTCTCAGAGCTACTGGATGAAGAATGGGGAAGAGATTCCGGGTACTCGTCAAAACAACAAGAGCACAGAGTACAAGTGAGCATCATCCTCCTGTCATGTTGTGCAGTAGTTGCCATCAGGCCTGTGGCTTAAATGAACTGGAAACTAAAGGCTTGGAGTGAAGTCAGGGATTCATCAGGCAGCAGGGCAAATCTGTATTCATGCAGGGTTGCTGCGCGCAACAATATGTAAGTGGATCGGCTGTGATGTGCTCCAAACTGGGGGGCTCCTACTAAAATTGGGAGTTTAGCGTCCTCTGCAGACCCATCTATGTGCTGACAGTCACAAACTGGGAACGAGCCGGGTAATGCCAAATAAAAGAGACTGACCTGAAGGCCACAATGGCAGAAGCTTTGTTGTAGTGCAGATTACTCGCAAGCGATGGGCTGCTGCCTCCATTTATGTTCCTCAGTGACGAGGCATCTTTTTTCCTTTCTCTTACACAGGATTTCCAAACCAAGAGCAGATGAATCAGGACAGTATCAGTGTGTGTTCAGCTTTAGCAACCGGCCATCCGCAAACCTCACCATTGAGGTGAAAGGTAATGCCTTGTTGAAATCCCGTGTTAATGCCGCTGGGTGCCACAAGTGGAGAGTGCTCCGCACTATTGCTTTTGTTGAATTTATAACATTGACTGTCCAACAAGCAATCAAACACTTCTTCAATGCTGAAAAGTAAATTACAAGAAGTCCGTTACCATAGGCACACAGGAGAGAGCCATGCTGGGCAAATCCTCTTTGAAATTCTCCCCATGACGTGACTGGCAGCAGGTGGGAGAGCAGAGTCTCATTTTTGCCCGCCACCAAGCTGCTCCCCTTATTAATGTGAAATGCCGCTCTCTGCAAGCTTAATTAGCCATCGGAAGCTGAAGCCTTCCAATTAAAATGACAGTGTGAATTTTGCTCATTCAGCCGGAGAGTCAGCCAGCAGAAGTTGTCACTCTGGTTTCTGTAGGAGACTGACATCCAAAGGTGGCTGTCTCCATAGCAGCTGGTCCAGTGCACTGATGCCAAGTCAGTGTTGCCCACTTTGGCTTGCCTTTCTCTGTTGTGGTGCTAAACAACTGGACTGGATTTGTGGCCCACTTGTGGTTACAGAGACGTAGTGCAACGTGTGGCATCACTATAGTGTCAATCAGAATGCCTTATCAAGTCACTTGCTGAAATCTGCTTGGTGGGTTTAGGTTTAAACACTAAAAAGGCAGTTCTCATTATTTTTTTTAATAGGAAAAATGTACATATGTTCTAAACTGAAGTCAATTTCATTTAAACTTTACTCTAAATCTAAATTCATACTGTATACCACTGTAGAAGATTACTTATTAATTAAGCCAACTACTGATTTAAAATAGTCCTGAAACTGCAACTTAGTGTTTTGCTCTTATGCCATGAAGGTTATCGTATAGATAACAGACTTGAGTAATGATGCAGAAAGGAACACCACAAACTTCATACAATAAGTGAAGCATCTGAACCTACCATTAGCAGTGGTGCCAGTGTGCCAATGAGGTCAGCGTCATGGGCAGTTTAAAACGATTCACAGGTTCAGAGAAAACTGAAAATTTAGAAGAAGAATAAAATGCAAATAAGATCAAATACTGGAATACACAAATTACTCACGGCTGGAAAGTAACCAATAAGCACAATACCTTCCTACGCTGGCTTATGGGAGTATTCCAAAATGATTTGGTACTTTTTCTTAGTTTATTTTTCTATTATTTCTGGACCACATAACATCTTCAAATCAGTAGGTTGCTAGTTCTTTATTGATCCCTGAAGAAATTCACTTGCTCCAGAGCATGAAAATATTATTAAGTGTACTATTATTATTTGCATGACATAAAACTATACACACTGCATACAAGTAACAAAGAAATATCCTCCATATGCCAGTGTGCCTGGCATACCTGGCTATGAGGAAGATTGGGACGATGGGTAGTGTCTCTATAGTGCCTTCTGCATCACTGTAACAGTGCTCCAGGACAATGCATCATGGAAAGCATGGGCAGCATTAGTCTTGATGCCCGCTGATTTTGCCATCATCCTCTTTTCTGCCATTTCCTCGAGTAAGTTTTGGATGAGTCCTGTCAATTTGTTCAGACACCTGGTTTTAGAGCCCCTACTGTCCACACCATGAAACTGTACACTGGCCAACATGAATTGGTCCAAAATCTCCAGCAGCTTGTTAAAAGGCCCAATCCCCTCATCCCCCCTCGTGCTACCCACTTTTTTAGGTATTTTTATTCTCTCAGAAGAAATTGTATTTGCAGCAGCCAGTATAATGCCGAGGGTACTGTTACAGTGATAAAGACAATAATAATTCCGGAGACAGTATAGGACAGCCAGTTGTATAATCAATACACACACCCACAAGATTTCTTCAAAAGCTCTTTTGATGAGATTGAGCTATTGAGCCCAACAAGCTTGCCAATCCTATTTACCTTGTTCTTCCACCATAAGATGTCGAAAATAAATGGTCCTCAAAGTCCTACAGTCCACCACACTACTTGATCAATTATTCCATGCATCTGTGGTTCTTGATGTGAAGAAAATATTTCTAACATACAAATACGAATAAAGAAATCTTAACAGTCCTCAATAAGAATTCAGCAGGATCCCTACAACTACTAGAATTGGTAGCAGCCTGATTTCTAACTTGGACCCCCAATAATCTGAGTCTATACCACCACTCCTACCATCTCTCTGCATTTGCAGGAACTGATAGCAGCAGCTCCCTGCATGCCACAATTCCAACACTAAACTCCTTTGTCTTGGTCATGTTTCATTCCATCCAGTTCTTCCATCACCACAAGACCATTCCTTCAATACTCTCTGCTCACATTTGCCTCTGTGAAGTGAGGCATCACGAGATGCTGCTTATCAAGTTCACATCCAGGGATTTTGAGTGCTGTTGTCAGTTTGCCCCTATGCTCCTATTCCTTGAGACAAACTTCATTAATACTGCATTACCTGAAATGACACAGCATCTGGTGTTACCTCTCTGATCACAGCAAGTTGATGGTCTTTTGCCATCAGATCACACTGTATCTCTGTGCCAGAGGTCCACTGCACACAAGACACACGACACCTGTGTATACTTAGTGCAGAAGTAGGAAGAGAAATGCGAGGGACTTGCACAGAACTGACACTCCCAAATTCCACATATACTGAGAAACAGGAGTCACATTTGCTTGTGCCTTATCTCCTGTCAGTTTCAACATCTGCAGCCAGACATGCATGCACTGCTCTGCATCCAATTAATGTAACTTGCTGGGGTCCACACTTCACCAAAGACCACTCCTACCTTAAGTCTAAGAAATTAAGAAATGTGAGCTCGCATAACTGCACTCCACTGAATGTTTTATAACCAAGGCCTGCCCTTTCCTGTTGTATATTCACTGTCCATATTCCACCACTGCCTGCTCTGCAAGGCACCTTGTCACATGCTCTTCACATAAACATTTGGAAACAAGAAGCCGACTGTGGGCTCACCTGATTTTAGCAGTGTCGACACTCAGTGGGCTTTACTGGCTGGTCTAGAACACTAAACAAGAAACCAAGTGACACAGAAGTGTAACCCTGCCACATTCGGGTGATGCAGCCATATCAACTACTATTAAGCAGCTTCTGTCCCGTAGTCCGACCAGTTATAAGCAGGCAGTGCATGAAGAGGCTACATTCAACCAAAAACGTTTTCGGTGGCAATGTCTTGGGAAGGTCTTTATTAGATACATGCTGAAAAGACAAATGGACTGAGGGTGTCCTCCTGGGCCACTGGCACATTTTAAACTCTGCCTTCAGATAGTTTGCCCACTGTTGATGGGCTACACTACTGCCGAGTAAGCCTGTGCTCAGCTACACAGATGACTTTTTAGCAGATTGTGTTTCTGCATGGTGTTTTGTCTGTTAACTGTATGCATTACAGTCTGAGTCTCAATGAGTCAACACAGCTGAAAATAAATGTAAGATATTGTGACCAAGTAAAGCAATTGAGGCCAATGCAGCAGACAACACCTGCTTTACTGCTAAATTGGCCAAGCCAAATGGATTTAATGATACGGAAACATCACATGGAGACTTGTTCATCATGTCTCCTTTTCTCATGTATGCTAGCTAATATCAATGGATTGACTTCAAATAAAAGTAATGCACTCCCTCTTCAGAGGTCTTCACATAAAATGTGATAAAAACACTGCTTATAACTGCCTTGCTGCAATGGCATATCCCCTCTCCTTTCCAAATACATAAATAACATCTAACAATCTTGGCCTGCTTGCTGCTTTCCTCTCACATAAATAACTTGTGACCACTGCACAGGAATGCCTGATCACCCTTACGGGCTTCTCGTCAGCTTTGTTCAGCATCTCCAATTACAAATTTCAACCCTAGAATGGCACCTAAATTCATTTAGATTGTTACGGTTTGTTTTTTCCTTTTTGATACCATGTGGTTCATGCATATAATTATGTCACAACTATTACAGGTGGTGCTGGAGGCTCATGTTGGGGTTCTTGGACCCAGTGGGGAGGCGCAGCAGCGATGTGTCATTGACTTTGACAGATGGCCTCCCTGCGATGGGTTCAGATTCATTTTTTTCCATCCTCATTCTTACTTTTTTTTCACAAGGCACCTAAACTAATCAACGGTTCTGCTGACTTGAAGAGTTTATTTGTCATTTGCGGCCCTTCATTGGTGTTTTGGCTCTAAATACTTCATTCATTACCATTGTTTATTTGAGAGTTAAGCTCCCAAACGTATTTTCATTCCATGCTACAGCTTCAGAGAGTGCTCTGTTGGATGTATTTTCAGTCACAGTACCCACAAATGAAAATGATTAGAAAGTAGGCAGTACCCTCCACTACGACTGGCATGAAATAGCTCATATAAGCCAGACAGGGCCCACACTAGGCATCAGATCATTTGAGACTGCATTAAACTGGTGATTACATCAACTTTGAGGAATCTGGGCACAGTGCCTTCATCCTTTGAGTTGTCAGATTGATTCTTTCTTTCTTTTTCTTTCTTGCTTACCAAAAAAGAGAATAGGAGTATGGAGTAGCAACTAAGGTCTCATGTTTGTTAAACATTCCCCTGTGCCCCATTTGCTGCTTGCACACTACACTTCCTGGGTCAAGTGTACAGTGTAGCCCCACAAAATGTCTTTTATTTTTTTTTAAATTTATTTCTTCCAAGAGTTTCTTGCATTTGAGTGTCATCTCCTACCTAAACTTATAGAAATGTCTGTCTAGTGGTCTAAGAGGGTTGATTGGGTTCCGCGCGGAATTTTATCGTTTGTCGAGTGTCAGCCTGTCGAAACCTGTTCTGCTGTGTAGAGGGATTATTCAAGTGGTTGCATGTTTTTGTTCAGATGTTTTGCTCCCTCTCTTCCTTCAGAACGAACACGAGAAGCAAACGAACTGAGTGCGCAGCCGGCGCTAGCGGCGAAGCTCCCGACTCCGTGCGTGCGTGACTTTCGAGTGATGATTTTTTACAACTTTTCTGATGGTTTAATCCGCTCGGTGGAACGCACCATGTTTGCCTGATCTTGTACCATGTGACTTTTGGCTCTTCCCGAAGGTGACAGAACCCCTGCGAGGCCACAACTTCGAAACTCGAGAGGAACTGATTGCAGCTGTCAAAGAACAGCTGGACAACCTCCCAAAGACAGCCTTTCGCGAGTGTTTTGCGGCGTGGGTCAGAAGAGCCCAAAAGTGCATTGATGTTGGCAGTGAATACTTGGAAAAAGTTTAAAAAGGATCGAAGTACATGGAAAAAAATAGAAAAAAATCCTTGGCTACTTATTTCGAGTGATTCCGCGCGGAACCCAGACAACCCTTGTATAACAGAAATCCTTCAGCATTGTGATGTTTTAGGACTTTTTTGCATGTACTACTTGCACCTGCTTACAGCATCTCTAAAGCATTAAGATCTGAGCCATTTGTGTTTTTGAACCATTCTTTGGTGGATTTGCTGTAGTGTTTTGGGTCATTGTTTTGTTGAAAGGTCCACGTTACAGTACACCTTCAGTCTCTTGACAGACCTTCATGTACTTTATGGCTGACAATATAATGACAGGCTGGCCAGCCACAGAGGCAGAATAGGAGTTTTTGGTTTTCGACACAGATGACAGCAGATGTTGTGGCCAAAGTGCTCTACCTGTGTCTCATCCTCCCAGACTTGTGCAGTCTCTTGACACTTACTGCGGCAAGGCTTGCCTGTAAATGCCTTGGTGCTATCTGTCCTGTCCAGGCCATTGTGTTTTCAGGGTGGCATGAGTTGTAGATGAGTGATTACAATACTAATGAAGGACGCTATATTTTAGATTCACAACAGATATGTCAGAGAGTGCAAATGCAGCAGAGTACAGCCAACCGAACTCTGCTTGATATAACAATGCCGGCATTAATGATGTTGCTTGACAAGCACAAAGACAAGCAGAGATACTACTGCAATGATATACTGTATTTATCGATTAAACATGAATATGGTAGCTCACACATATAAGAAGCCCAACACACGGGATTGAATAGACTGTTCAATGCAGTAAGATATCATAAAATAAAGGGAAAACTAACCTTTCAAAGTGAATACCTAAAACGCACAGTCAGCTGACTCATTAGCTCGTAAACACTTCAGTGTTTCATAACGTAACAGTACAACTGCACAAGACTGATGCTTGATATTGCAAACTCATAGCCATACATTGCAAAGGCAGATGCTAAAGCCCCAAAATCGCAAGCCGGAGAGTTTGATATGTCTGAAAAGTGAATCTCTACAAAAGTTATGTTATCGAAATAGATAGAAATGATGGTGTTCTGAGAAAAGCACATGCTGACAAATGTCCTCAGTAATGTGTTAACATTTAAGGTACACTTGAACCCACTTTGTACTAATTTCTCTGTTACGTATACAGTATACTACTCCTATAAACATAGTTTCAATTGTGATATATAAACGTCTTGTGAATTTAGATTTTAAAACAGAATTATTTCCTATAAAAATTAATAATAAAAATGAAAAAAACAAAATGCGGCCATTCAAAATATGTAACACAACAGAAAACACCAAACTACATAGTTGAAATAAGTGTACAGTAGGCAGAGTCCCCTGCAAAAAGTCAAAATGTGACACCCATCATAAACCCGACATATCTTGAATTGGCCATCTCCAGCACTTAGGGGAAGCAGGTACAAAACATAAGGTTAATAATAATAACATTTTAACATGCAGGAATTGTCATTTCTCTGAGTCAATGAAATTACTGCTTTTTTTCCCTCACAGTGACTGTCCGTGGTTGAAAAAGCAAGTCACTAAATATCCTGCTGGAAGGGAGATCTGCATGTATTTTGGCAAACAAGAACAAAATACATGGCAGAAAAGGCAGGCGATAACTTGAATGTGACTACATTTGGCACAACGCATTTGTTGGAGTGCTTTAAGCATGTCACCTAAAATTGCAGTGCATTGCTTTCCAGGAAAACTGTCCTATTTTACATTTCTTGCCAAACAGAATTTTGATTTGGTTTACTTTTATTAAAACACATGCATTAAAAATGTACATGCATACATAAAAATGTGCTTTAAGAACTTATTTTGTAGTGGGCAAACATGTCTGGATGGGGTCCCATGACACCAACTATGAATGGTAGGCAAGCATTAACTCCCCCCCTCCCCCCCCAAAAAATTGAATTTCTGTGGATGTAAATACTACAAATAAGTGCAAAATAGGATTCCTCATTGTTACTCTTTAAAATGAGATCATCTATCACAGTTATCAAATATCCAATAGTCCAAAAATGTTAAAAAGGACAAACCTTTTCATTAAGGGTATTTGTATTTTTTGTACCACTGTGCAAAACATTTAAATAAGAATTCACTGGGTAGCTTTCAGCCCAATGTCTGTTTCCACCATTTGTCAGCTCCAGCTACTCGACTTACTTCTGATTGTCATACCTGTCATAATTAAGCACACTTTTACTTACGGCATTCGACCTCCATTGTGTTATTATAGAATAACATGGTAATATTAACTTGTATAGGAATTGTAATAAAAAAGTTTGAATTTTCCAGATCTTGATTATTTGTTGTTTATTTTAAACTAGGCATGTTACCCAGGTAATTGTATACATTTTAAAATGTCTAATATCTCTTGCCCTACATTTTACCTTGTGTGCCCGAGCATCTCTTGACCTCCTTGAGTGCGTTGCTATAAAGCCAGCTTCTCAGGCTCTTGTTATTTTATGGCACTTCGCTCACCTTGTGTCTATTCTTACACCTCCTGTCTTTGAAGGCGACTCTGAGTGCCTCCTATGCCTTTACTCCTCCTTTCTGTGTCTCACACTCCCTCCTTTGATCGCTTCACTATAGCTATACTGGCCAATTGGATTGCTTGGATGGACCAGACACACACACACACACACCTCTTAGATCGCTGTTGATATTTAAGCCATTACATGCTTGTGATTTTCATAGGTAGAACAGGGCTGCTTCTCTATATTGTTTAGTGCCTGTGTACTTTTTTTGTTGTCATTATCTGGATACAAATAAAAATACTAGAGCTACAGAAAAAATGTGAAATGAAAGGTAGATCTCGGTACACAGACATCTATCAAAAACATACATTTCATTCTATTTTTCTAGATGCACAATGAGAGTTGGAACATACCAGTTAATTAAAGCTAAGTATTTGCCATTTAACAATGAGAAGACACAGGTGCAGATGACAAGAGCAGAAACTTCATTGTCATTTCTGCTTCAGCGATCACAAGTAACCCATCCATCCATCCATTTTCCAACCCGCTGAATCCGAACACAGGGTCACAGGGGTCTGCTGGAGCCAATCCCAGCCAACACAGGGTACAAGGCAGGGAACCAATCCTGGGCAGGGTACCAACCCACCGCAGGACACACACAAACACACCCACACACCAAGCACACACTAGGGCCAATTTAGAATCGCCAATCCACCTAACCTGCATGTCTTTGGACTGTGGGAGGAAACCCACGCAGACACGGGGAGAACATGCAAACTCCACGCAGGGAGGACCCGGGAAGCGAACCCAGGTCCCCAGATCTCCCAACTGCGAGGCAGCAGCGCTACCCACTGCGCCACCGTGCCGCCCATCACAAGTAACCAATTAAAAAAAAAAAAAAAGACTTTAAAGAAGTGAAAGTCAAATCTTTAAAAAAAACACATCAGTATAGTTACTTTTGTCTGCAAAATTACTTTCAAATTGTAATCAATCCTTTTGTGCATTTCTAAACTGACACAATAAAGGATAAAACTGGTAAATAATAGCGTATTAGATTAATATGGGAGTGAAATTAATGTCAGGTAATGGTTGGAACAAAAGCTTACATGTTACCCTGGCTACTCGCCTCACTACATCTTTAGTGATGGTAACTCAACTGTTCTGCGCTCTTCCACAAGGCCTTGGCATGCTTAGACTGAGACAGTCATGAACGCAGAATTAGGCCCATCTGATGAATGCTGTAGCTTTGTTACCCTGCAGTAGCCATACGAGAAAGTTCAGTTTGCTTTTGGAATTCAGAAGTGCTCACGTGTGGGTTCCTTTGGATCCCTGAGCTAGACAGGAACAGCATGATAGCTTGTGATTTGGGGGTCATATTTGCAATTAAATATAACTTCTTTGGCCTTCGTTATGTTTGATATGCCAAGCTACGACATCTCCCAGGATGCAGTTTGGCACAAGATGACAATATTACAAAACAGAACTTGTAGCTTGCCAATTATTGTGTGCTTTTTCTTGCAGCTGCCCCAGACATCACTGGGCATAAGCGGAGTGAGAACTTAAACGAAGGTCAAACAGCTCTGATGTACTGTAAATCTGTAGGTTACCCTCACCCCTCGTGGCAATGGAAAAAATTGAATAATGGCGCTCCCATGGTTAGTATTGCTTTGCTTTTCTTCTTTCATTTTGGCTTAGTTCACTAATGTTGTTGAGTAATTCAGTTCACTTTCTTGAGACCACAAAGCCCAGTTAAGTAGATTATTTTTGGTGGGCCTGCAGCATTAACCGTACCTTTTATAGATCCAATAAAGCCTCCTCAAGCACAGGACCATCATTTAGTGAAAAAATTTTGATAGGGACACGGGGGGTCCTCTAGACAGGAGTCATTGCCAGAAAAACAAAAAAAAAAAACCTAAATGAATGTGGCCCCAAAGTGTTTATGTAGCCCACGGCTGCTGTGTTTTCTGCCTTCTCTCACCATTTTAACGGCATTCAGACTACAGTGTTTGCTGAACCCACTGTCATCTTCTCTTTGAGAATTGAGACTATTTTGGGGAGACTTCTACATTCTGCTACCACAGCCTTCTGAGCAGACATGGTTGATGATTTTGGCCTTAGCACATGAAACCCACTCAGTGTGAGAATTTTAGTCCCACCTTTACTAGCAGATGGGGCAGTACTTGCTTTTCTTAAACCAAACAAAGTGTTAAACAGTTATCCTTTCTTCCTTAAAGGAAATCCCGAACATCACCGGACGCTGCTTCATTGAAAGCAAAGACAACTACACAGAACTGAAGATAATAAATCTACAGATCGACGAGGACCCTGGAGTGTATCAGTGCAATGCTTTGAACAGTATTGGTGAAAAGAGCATGACGACCATCCTCCGAGTGCGTAGCCACCTGGCCCCTCTCTGGCCCTTCCTCGGAGTGCTTGCTGAAATCATCATTTTGGTCATTATCATCGTGATCTATGAGAAGCGCAAGAAGCCAGATGAGGTTCCTGACGGTAAGTTTCTCTGATAATCCTCTGGCAAGTTTCCCATGGGTAGTACTTCCACTAATCGATGTAACGGGCATGAAGAGCTCTGGTGATCATTTTGCAGTCAGGTGAGCTCCTCCGAGGCAACAAGTGTTGCAACCGCAGTGATACTCGCATGCCTAATGGAGGTTCTACAACCTCCTCAAATGTACAGAAGACGGCACTAAAACAGTCCTTGGACTGAGGAGACATGATAAGTTTGTGCTTCACAGCTCCAGCCTTCTCAGTTTAGTCTGCATGTTTCCAAATAAGCAAACATAAAGTATTAAAGCAGAGTTTTGGCTGCTGTCTCAAATGGCAGTTTGAGTTTGGTAAGTATATCAAGTACAGAGGGTAATATGGAGTCCATAGCTGGCAACACTTTGTGTACTTTTGTCTGTATGCATGTTTCTATTTGTGTTCATCACGAATAGTGTGTATGATTCCCCATTAAAATGTGTCATTATCCATTTGTAACTGGGTGGGAGTATGTGTGAGCCCTTTTAGGCAAGTCTGCCAACACCCACTGTGCGTGTGTGGGTACATTTGTGGCTATCTCTGTGAGAGCTTGAGGGAAAGAGTGTGCATGTGTACGTGTTTGTGCACACTGACATTTGTATGGCCCTTCAGGCAGTAGCCTAGCTGCTTGCTCATTTCTAACACTATCAGCAGTGAATCAAACATAATATCTCCACTTTAGGCCAGGAAGCACGGTGTCATTCGAGGTAAGTAAGATGCACAATAAAGAAGGTCTCTGGTTTTCCATCTTGTGTTAGTAGGTGACCAGCAGCCGTCTGAACTTCTTTTCAGGTTTATGGGCATGCAGTGTGTCAGCCACAGGTTCAGACCTTTTACATCTGAATGCCTGACGGCTGAAGTCATGGTGCATTTCTGTGCCTATGGGCTAAGATGGCCAAGTAGGAATTGGCATGGCAGTGGCCGTCGTTGATGCTTGTCGGTTTCTGTGACTTGTTTCTTTTTCCCCCCCTAAATTGCATCCTAACCTAAAACTTGGCGGTAAGTGAGAGATCGGCATGCCTCCTGTCAGCTTGCGTCTCTTTACAGTCCATCAGCTCATGATGTCAGCACACTCTCTCCTTTTCATCCACAGCCAGTTGTTGACATGACATTTGAGCGCTCTTGTCTTCCTCTCGTTTTCTCTGGAGTGTGATGCTGTGCTGGGGATTGTAAGGGAGCTCGTAGCCACGCAAGCTTGAGGCTCCCTCGTGGCAGGCCATCTGCCCCACTGCTGAGCCTCCACTCACCCCGCTTTGCTGCCACACTTTCAGGCTTGGACTCTTGCTTGGCTGCAAGGGGTCTTTGACTGAAACGTGGGCACTTTAACCTTTGTGCAACCCTGGCCGAGGTTAAAGTAGGTCCCAGGGTGTTTTACCTTTACATCTATGCGTGTTTCTATCTCGCTCACTCTGACATATTTTCACCGGTTTGCTCTTGCTCTCGTTTGCCTCCTGCTTTGTTCCCCCTCCCAGTCACTTTTACATGTACTGGCAGTGACTTCACCTCTCTGTGGCCTCAAGTACAGGTGGAGTAATGGCCCAATCATTACTCCTGCTCACCACCCTGTACATACATCCCTGCTCTGTGCCCTCCAGCTCTTGTGGAATATTGCTTTGTCTTCAGCGCTGACCTGTAAAAAAGATTTAAATGAATTAATTAAAAAAAAAAAAAAAAGAAAAAAAAAAAAAAAAAAGTTGAAATGTATCCAAGGAGCCAGTGACAATTGCAATAGATGGCTGTTAGCAGTATTCCACACCCTTTGAGCACATGAAGTCGGGAGGAAGATACACAGAGCACATAACCTATTGACACATGTTGTAAATGTGCTATTGAATTGCATTCTTGTTTACCATGTTGAATAGTCTATGTTGTTTTCTCTCTCACCCCCTAACTTTATCTTTTTCTCCCACCTGCACCCCCCACCCCAAAAACCCGGCCTACTACTGGGATGCCTGGTGCAGATGATGAGCCAGCTGGACCAATGTAAGTGAATTTTTGAATTTTTCCCTTTTTTTCCATTTTCACACACTTGTTTTATTGCCCAACTGACTGCTTTTAGACCTTCAACTCAAACATGACTCAAACTTTAAAGTGCTTAATGCTGAGAGCAATGATCCAAAAATGTTCTACGTTTAGTCCTGCATTTCAAATTTGATAAAAATGCATGTAAAATAAATTAGCATAGCGTTTGCATTTTTACAAAATTAAAAAGTTGACTGCAATCTGAATGAAGCCTACAATGACAAAAATATCTACAACCCAGATTTGCAGTGGCGTCTGAAGCTGTCCATCTGCCACTGAGGTATGTAGTTCGAAACTACTGCATCCACTGACATAAGTGACATTTTTTTTGTAGCATATGAATATATTTGTAAAATGAGGCTGACTACGTGTGTACTGGACCTCATCTCCCACACACTTATTAAATCTTGCCTTCATGCCATAATCCCAACTGTTACAACAATAATAGATACATCTCTTGACACCAGTGCCAGCTACTTTTAAAATCGTTTGTGTAATCTCTTGATGTCTTGATGCTGACAATCTTAACAATTTTCAGCCATGTCTCAATCAATCAATCAAAATTTATTTATAAAGCACATTTAAAAACAAAAGATGTTGTACCAAAGTGCTGCACAAAGAAACAAGTAAGGCTACTATCAAACAACCAGTTTAATAAAACAGTTAAAACTATTGAACAGCGATCCTCCCCCTCGCGACAACCTCACCCACCATAAAAAGCAGAGGGAAAAACTGGACTTTTAACCGAGTCTTAAAAACCTCAATAGAAGGAGAAGAGCTTATATGGAGCAACAGATCGTTCCAAAATCTTGGGGCAATAACTGAAAAAGCCCCGTCACCCTTAAACTTTAGCCATGATCTAGGAACTGCAAGGAGTAATTGAGCAAAAACTCTTGTTCCCCAGAGGGGATGAAGGACATTGCAGGTGTATTTAGAGGCAATGCCACGCAAGGCCTTGCGAACAAACAATAAAACTTTGAAGTCTATCCAAAATCTCACCGGCAACCAATGGAGGGAGGCCAATACAGGTGAGATATGCTTTCTTTTACTAGTGCTGGTCAGAAGTCTATCTGCTGCGTTCTGTACTGACTGAAGATAAATGATCTCGGTTTTATTTTCATTTAGTTGGAGGAAATTTTGTGGTATCCAGAGTTTAATGTCATCAATACACTCCGTCAGCTTATTTACAGATGAAACAATGTCAGGGCTAACTTTAACATAAAGCTGGGTATCTCAGCATAAGTGGTAATCGATTCCATGTTTTTAAGGTAAGGGCCCCAGAGGGAGCAAGTATAAGGTAAATAATAGCGGGGCCAGAATACAGCCTTGTGGTACGCCTTGAGTGAGTAGAGCTGACTGGGAGATGTTATCACCCTATGTTTACTGACATAGGTCTACCATTTAAGTAGGATGCAAACCCATTTCAGTGCACATCCTTGAATACCAACTTCATACTCAAGCTGATTTAATAGAACCCTACTCTCACTTGCCTTTTCTGTCAAAAGTTCTTGAGCATGTTGTAGCCTCCCAACTCAGCAATTGGTTAACTTCTAATACTATGATGGAACCCTTTTGGTCTGGTTTCAGAGCACAGCTGTGAAACTACTCTGCTTCAGGTAACCAATGAGTGGTTTATGGCAGCAGACTCTGGACAAAACAGCATGTTAATTTTGTTATATCTCAGTGCAGCATTTGACACTGTCAGACATGACATTCTATTGTACAGAATGGAGAACATGCTGGGTATCTCTGGCACTGTCCCCTAGTGGGTGACAAGAGTTTGTTAATTTTGGAAACAGCAGATTCAGCTCTGCAGCAGTCACATAAGGGGTTCCTCGGGGCTCTGTCCTGAGCCATCTGCTCTTCTGCATCTATATGCTTCCCCTTGGCCATATCATTCGTAGCTATGGACTGGGTTATCATTTTTATGCAGATGATACTCAACTCTATTTCAATGTTAAAAGTGAAAGATCATCAGGGCTGATCAACATGGCTCAGTAAAAACCTGGATGGAGCAGAACTCTTTAAAATTAAATTGCAACAAAATTGATCTCTTGCAAATTCCCACTAAAGTGCAACTTAAGAAAATGAGCTTCTTCTCGGTCACTCTTGACGATGATCTCATCAGACCTTCTTCTAATGCAAGGAGTCTTGGTGTCATTTTTGATTCCTCCCTTTCTTATTCCAACCACATAAACCACAATAAGAAACTTTCTTACTTTCTCCTCTGAAACATATTCCGTGTTCGCTTATTCCTTTTCTCTTCTAATGTTGAGAAACTTGTCCATGCTTTTATCACTTCCCGCAATGATTACTGTAACTCCCTACCGGTAGGTGCCACTTTAACCTTGTATCACAGCACCAGTTGATTCAAAACTCTACTGCAAGAGTCCTGACACAGACCAGTAACAGCAAGCATGTAACATCCATCCTGCTTTGCCTTCACTGGCGCCCTGTGTCTTCCAGGACCGAGCATAAAATTCTATTAACCTACAAAGCATTACCGTATATATACTCGTATATTCTTGTGTATAAGTCAATCATAAAATCAGACCCTGACTTACACGCCCATTCAAAAATGAGACAATTTTTTTTTCTTCTCATCTTCTTGCTTCCTCCAATCTCACACCAGTTTCTCAAGTTTTGTTGCAGCAGCGCAGTTACCAATTTCTTTCGCCACTTCAACAACTTTTAATTTAAAACCAGCTTCATATTTTCTTTTGATAAAATGTTCCATCATAGATAAGGGATGCTCTTATGATAAAGGTGTATGACGGTGTGAGATACACAAAACAGTGCAAATGTCGCTTTGGAATTGTTCGGGTATTACCGTGTGGTCACGTAGACACAATACTTAGGGGGAAAAAAAAAAAAGGCAGTGTGCTCCGTGGGGACTCTCCGGTGGGTGTTAGCATATCGTAATCTCTTGGACCAATAGTGTGAGTTTTCCGCATACGACTTATACAACCGACATTATAAAATACCAGAAATTGTACAGTAAAATCAAGTCCTGACTTATCTGTGGGAGAACTTAAACATGAGTATGTACGGTAAATGGCCTCACACCGGACTACATCAGTGACCTTCTCCATCACTATGCTTCTGTTTGCCCACTATGGTCTTGAGATTCTGGCATTCTTGTTGTGCCCCACACTAACCTGCACTCTATGGGTGACAAGGCCTTCTCCCGGACTTTGGAACAACCTCCCTACATTAATTAGATCAACTGACTTAATTCATTCTTTTAAAAAACAACTTCAAACTGATCTCTTCAGTTTAACCCAACATTCTGCCCCCTCTTTCAGTCTTCAGCTCTCTGTCCAGATGCTCAGTATAATTTGTGTGTGTGTTATATCACAAATGTTATTTGCTAGGTTTTTCATTTAGTATTTTACTCTGTTTTTTGTCTTTTATTACGTTTAATGCTTTGTGTATCCTGTATCTGCCTGTTTTAGTGTTCTATTCCCGGAAACATTTGTATCCAATGTTACATAAACCTGCTGTTTCTTTCTGAGACTCTGAAGTGCCTTGAGGATGGGAAAGGTGCTATATGAATAAAATGTATTATTATTATTCTTACTCAGCTTTACAGGCTTGACTAATGTCTATTTCAAAACAACTTACATTCAAAACCCCTAATCAGTATTTTCTGATCCAAATTTCTGGTTGTATATTTTAAAAGCAAACAGTTCCTCTACAGCTCTGCAGTTCATGCTTTCCAGCAGTTTGCAACACTGGTGAAAGTAGTGCTCAGTCTGATGATGCCATATTGAAAAGTTGTTCCCATCAATCTGTACTGTCCCATAAAATGTCTTGTTTTTAAGATATGTATTTACATCAAGTAGAATCAAATGTTTTCAGTGTGTAATTGTATTCAATGGCAGCATTCTATTGTTCAGACATACCTTTTTTTTTTTTTTTTTTTTTAAAAAAAAAAAAAGCACCCTACATATTCACAAATAAATATAAAGAATTATTTTCTTATATATCTTAATTTTTGATATAGAAAAAAATTAATTGGTGCTTTTAAGCATAAAGACCATATACTGTATACTAATATTCTTGAAGATGACATGGTGTTTGCTGAATACAATACAACCATTCAACAGTTCAAACAAATTAAAGCCACAGTTGCACCAACTTACTATTAACACTATGTTTTTACCACATTGCATTTTTGACATGATCAGAGCTGTTTCTCCCCCTCCCTGTCTCATGACTAAGCTTTCACACTCTCAGCAGCACTCTATGGAGGACACCTACCAGGCTGTTATTTTTGAAATTGAAACAGGAAAGTACAAGTAGACTGCTTGAACTGCAAGTCAGTAATTACACTTCAGAGGAAAATGTTGAATTTAGTAATTAAAGCTGGAATTTTGCCAAGCTATGAAACTTAAAAAAAATAAATACAATCGACATTGAATGATTTCACAGCTTTGTCCTGTAATAATATTTTCTACCCTTTCAGATTGTGAGCTAAAATTAGATGAGTGAGTTATTTTTCCCCACCCGCAAGAAGAAATGTATTATGCTCAAACAAAAACTTTACAAAACTTTGCTTTTAGGCTCCAAGACAGCTTCTCGGAAAGTCTCTAGATATGTCCTCTGCTTTCTACAGGAACTTATCCTTTCTGTGTTACATTCATCAGACTAGCATGTTTTGATTGTTCATTCTTCTTTGTTAACATACAGACGGGTTTATCTATGTGTTTTTCTCTTTCAGGAAAACCAACTCCACCAACAACCATAAGGATAAGAATCTGCGCCAGAGGAACACCAATTAGTGGGCTTTAGGCATGGTAGGTAAACTGCTGGGGTGAGCAAGCAGTGAGGCTTGCATTGAACTCAGTGAAAAACAACCTTGGGCTTTTTTTTTTTTTTTTTAAGCATGGGAATAAGGCACAAAGAAGCCATAAATGCTTATAGGGGTTGATTACATGTAATTGCAAAACAGCAGTAGTTTTCTACGCAGAACATGAGGATATCAGTAGCTTGTACTGCTTGTTTCACAAGTCAGAACACACTTAGGATATGGCAGAGGCTTTTCTTGAAATATGGTGGCCAGACAGCCAACAAAAAGAAAGTACACAACATAGAAATACAAGGATTCAAAATTGATATGTCCCTTCAGCTTTGACATTTTCTTTAAATCATGGAATAGTATACATATAAGTTGTATATCTAAACATTTGTATTCCTACCACAGGCACTTAAACGAAGGATAAAAGAATGCAAGCACATCATAGCACTGGATTGTGAGGCACGCTTTCTATCTAAAGAAACCAACAAAGAACAAACTAGCTGGCTTATGAATGCCTTACATGGTCTCAAGTAAACCTGCAAGAAGTGCCGATTCTTTTTGATGACCTTATGCAGGATATTATGCTTTGTGTGCTTCTGTTATTTCTGGGACACTATTCTGTTTTATTTGTATATTCTGACACTGCATGCAATACTAGCGCCTCCTGTACAATGCGGAAATATGATACTCCTCTTATTTTCCAGTGGTTCTACATCCAAAAGGAGATTGTTTGTACTTAATTTTATTGAAACTTGAACTTGCAAGTCCTGATCGCTGACCTCCATTCATATAGGCATCCAGCAGTACATCCACACAGTGCTGGAGCTGCTCCTTTCCACTCAAGGGCTTGATCTGTCTAGAAGTCTCTTGCAAATAAATTAAAGTGTAAAATAAGAATTTAAATAAACTACAGTCTTCTGAGGAACACAATGCAGCTGTTTAGTGCATTTCTCTGTATATAGTTCTTTTTCATAGCAGATTTTGAAACAATTGTCTGTTGTCTTGTCACAATGATGTGCTAAAAATCTGGTCTCTGATTCTTCTTGTAAATTTGATTTTATAATATACATTCCTTTTATTTTGTCACATT
The DNA here is from genome assembly GCF_900747795.2 of Erpetoichthys calabaricus. Lineage (NCBI taxonomy): Eukaryota > Metazoa > Chordata > Cladistia > Polypteriformes > Polypteridae > Erpetoichthys > Erpetoichthys calabaricus. The sequence continues at coordinate 100,771,412 of NC_041410.2, read as the reverse complement.
TCGTGTACTGTATAGCATGGCAATATCCTATGCAATATTTACTAATGAGTACTATTTTTAATCTTTTCCAAATGTTCTTGTCTTGTTCTCAATTTAAAGCTTTAATGTTGTGAACTGCTGCCATTGTAAAGCACTGCTATTGATGCATGAACATTCTGATTCTTTGTGTGTTGCAGTGAAGTTGGGACCAGCGGGGGCTGGGCTCAGGCTGCTTTATGCCACGTGGAACTAATAATTTTTGAAAATAAAAATCTCCACAGAAGTACTTTTTTTTTTTTTTTCTTTGCCTGTTTTTTTTAAGTTACTTGTTCCAAGTACACACAAGTCATTTTCTTTGAGAACCTAACATGTAAATGAATATGCCAAATTAGGAGATATACTAGAGACATTGAGCAAAATTAAATGGGTGGGAATGAATATCAATAGGGTTATACATCACCTGCACACCTCTGTGCATTTTGCCGTAAATGTCCACTATCTGCCCTTGAAAACATTTTACATTCTGCTGAGGACATCTTACAACAAAAAGCTGAAGCAGAGTCAGTCGTGTACTATTTTCTGCAATTCACTTTCTACCTGCTCCACGAATGCTGGGAAGCGGTGGTCCAATAGACACAGACGAAGGAAAGCCCCTAGGTCTTCTGCTTGCAGTGTGGAATGCTGGTAGGCCAATGGAAGTGACAATTTCACCCCTTCTAGGAAAGACTTCAAAACAGAAAAGCTGATTAGCTGGTTGTGCAGCACCAAGACAACAGCATCAATCTGTGTTACATAGCATCCTTCACACAGTTCACTATCTCAAGACATTTTTACAATGCAAACAACCATTCAATTCAAAGTTTCAAGCATGTTGTTATCGAACAAGGAGCAAGTAAGCAACTCTTTCTATGTGCTGCCACCAACAATCCAACTGGCTTACAAATAAGATTGTCACAATACCAAAATTTCAAACTTTGATAATGATTCTAAACATTGAAATCAATACAGTGGAACCTTGGTTCATGACCATAATTCGTTCCAAAACTCTGGTCGTGAACCGAAGCAATTTCCCCCATAGGATTGTATGTAAATACAATTAATCCGTTCCAGACCATACGAACTGTATGTAAATATATATATTTTTTAAGTTTTTAAGCACAAATATAGTTAAACCATAGAATGCACAGCGTAATAGTAAACTAAATGTAAAAACATTGAATAACACTGAGAAAACCTTGAACAACAGAGAAAACTAACACTTAGTTAAACCATAGAATGCACAGCGTAATAGTAAACTAAATGTAAAAACATTGAATAACACTGAGAAAACCTTGAACAACAGAGAAAACTAACACTGCAATAGTTTGCGCTATAGTGCTACCAACCGCTGGCTAAAAACATTTTTTTTAAAATGAGTTTTAAGCACAGGGAAAAAAATGAACATTTGAAAAAATCCGTAATTTAACAAACCACCAAGAAAAGTAACATTGCAACAATGCACGCTACGAACCGATCGCTGTAACAGAAGTGAAAACAAAATCAAGCCCAGTGCATTCTTTAACTGCCTTCCTACCTTATGTGTCCAGCTCTCTCTCTCGCGCGGCCTGTGTGTGTCGCGCTCTTGCTCGCTGCACAGGAAATGCACAGGGAGAGACTGAACATGTACAAACCGAAAGGGAAACTGGCTTGTTCGTATACCGAGTGTGTGGTCTTGAACCGAGGGAAAAGTTTGGCACAAACGGATTTGTATGTGTACCAAGACGTTCGTGAACCGAGGTTCCACTGTACTATTTTCAATACCCAAAACAGTATATCGTGTAACTCAATAAAAAAAAAAAATCAATTTAAATAAATTGCAATTCTGTGTCATTAAAAGCTTTACATTAATGAAAATAGTGAGAAGTCAAGCAAAATGACACCTTTTATTGGCTAACTAAGAAGATTACAATTACATTCTGCCTGAACAAGGGGCCCGAGTTGCCTCCAAAGCTGGCATATTGTAATCTTTTTAGTTCACCAATAACAGGTGTCATTTTGCTTGACTTCTCACTACATTCATAATGGCTAACATGGTATAACACCCTAGTACTACATTAATGAAAACAAATAGAATTTGTAATAATTAAAATGTACATACTGTAAGCAGTGCAATCATTTGTAAATGCTAAGAGTAAAGTTCTGTACACAATAACAGGTAAAGAAGTTTAAATCCAGTGAACAGGTTTTCAGCATTGATGAAAAAAAATACTGTCTCTGAGGTAGTACAATGAAATGTTACAAATGCCATTAAATCTTAACTGAATAAGTATTGCAATCTTCTGTAAAGGTTGGGAGCATGCACTGATCTTACAGCGTGTTGCACCCACCACACCACAAACCTCCCAGATTGGGACCAAAGTGCAGCCATCCAATGGATGACACCTGAGCACCACACTTGACAATTGGAGGTTGGTGGCAGGATTGGTACTCCAGCCACCTTAAAAAACCTCAGTTTTCATTGTAAGTTGGGGAACCTGCTTGCAGGACAATCTTTTGTGAACAATTGTCCTGAAAAGTAACATAAACAGAACACAAACACATTTAAAGGCTTTGCATAAATTCAAATGGTGCACATTGCATTTCTGTTTAAATAAACTATGATGTCCTTGTAATCTCCACCTTTTTTGCAAGAAACGCTAGCATGTCAACATTCACTACCGTAAGGCTACTGCATGCTTCTGTTGGGCTGCAAATGGGCATTGACATACTAAGTACAAATTCTGAAACTCTTTGTATTGACTAGCATGTTGGTTCTTTAAATGTCCATCCATTACGTTAACCAGCTTTTTCACCACAGGCTCACTAAATGGAACTTTATCCTGGAGGTTGGACAGAAGGAAGCAACCAAGTATGGGGCACCAGTTAATTAAAGGCATACTCACACACATACAGCATATCACTCAAAAGACAGAGAAAGAGAAGGCAAAGGCTCCAGTGAGAACCTGGAGGTGTAAACATTACCTATGTGATGTACTTAAATGAAATGCAGCTACCAAAACTGGCAGCTAGGGACTTCTACCAATACTGACAGATTGAGAGACATTTGCAAACTTCCACATTTTAATCCCTCCTTTTTCATAATATCAGAGTGTCACAGATGCTTTAAGAATAGGCCACCAAAGTGGGGAAAAAAAAATCCGGAACATGGTTCAATCGGACACAGACCACTCGGACTCAGATCTCTCTGAAAGATGACCAACAGTCAGTTACACAACTGCTGGATGTAATAACTGCCCATAACCTTTCACAGATGGTTATGGCACAGAAATGACTCAAAAAGGTTTCTCTGCCATCAATGAAATACAAGGCAGTCTCACTGCAGTGGTTTAAAGAATAATAAAAAAAAAGAGTAGACAATAAAGGACTGGAAAACATCTTCGGATTTGAAAGAATACTGGTTTGTGCCAATTTGTGCTAAGGGAAGGATAAAAAATATATAAAAAGTATAGTTTGGTGATATAGTACAATGAGCAACTTTCTGTTAGGGGTACACCCTTAATATTGTGGCAACTCAGTACAGAGTACCAAGTTATTTTAAAATGCAAATCCTTGCATTTGTGAAGTACTGTACAACAGGAGAGGCAAGTCTGAGAGAGACAGAGAGAGTGCATGTCTGGTATTGCAAAAGAAACCCCTTTGTAGTTAATAGCCTCTTTGGCCACTGGACCGAAGGGTTTCGCCTTTAGTGCAATGGCAGAGAAAGTGGCTATGTAGTCCAGCAGCACAAGTTTGAGCTCCAACCTGTCAGGGAGGGCGACAGGCTAAAAGAAGGGCATATCACTTGAGGATTCCCGAGCAGAGATGTAAATATGAGCATAGTGTCCAAACTCCACACCATGACTGGGCCACTGAGTTAACCCAAATGCCTGTGGAGGCTGTAATTCCAAAATATTGGAAAGCACAGTGTTAAACAACTGCCACCCTAATCTGCAGTTCAACATGAATCCACTTTCACCCAAGTATTTTGATTTTTAAAACGTGCTAATATTAGCTAAACACACAGATTTTTCTAAAGCCAATATGAACTATTCCACTCGTAGGGTTTCAGTAGCAATGTGTGCTTATAGGCATCAGTGCACAAGTACAGCATGCGGTGACACCATTCAGCTTGATATTTGGGTAAGACAGTAACACAAAGCATATGATGTAGCAAGACAAGTACTGGTCATGAGAATAGAATCTTGACCTTTTCCTGTGATTTTCTAAAATGTATTATGCATTATATTTTTGGCATTCTTTTTTGCTAATATAGAACCATAAACAATTGTTTTGCTCTCTTTTGTTAATAGTTTTATATCAAGCTCAAGCTGATAAAAACTAGGCACATATTTTTAGAAAACCACAGTATATTATTTGTAAAAAGGACTGATATGTAAAAATAAAGCATTTCATTGCACTGACTGTGGAAACAACTTTGTTCAGTTTCTTACAAAGGAGGAATACAAGTCTCAAGTAATTAATAAGTATAACGGAGTGATTCACATTACGTAATTGTTACAATGCCTTGTGATGGACTAGCACCCTATCCAGGGATTGTTCCTGCCTTGCACTGAATACTTGCTGGTATAGGCTCCAGGGTCCCCAAGACCTTGCTCTGAATAAGTTTTGGAAGATGGATGGATGGATAATCGTTACTATGTTCTACAAATGGATGAGTACGGAGAGCAAAGATTTACCATTTTCTTCACTCCTGGGGCCTCATTTATAAAACTTTGTGTGGATTCAATCATGAAAATATGTACACGCCAAAAAACAGGAAAATGCATACACCAAATTTTTTTATAAAATTGATTTATAAAACCTGCCATCTGCACATTTCTACGCAATTTACCCTTTATAACTCACAATCACCTTGTAAATGTGTGTATGTGAACATGCCTCAAATGGCTCCTGAAACATCCATATATAGAGTGTGCTAATCAACTTCATACATATGTATTAACAATACTGCAGAACTGCACAGGCTGGCAGAGCATCCTCCTGACACATCAAGACACTGACACCTGCATTGAAGAGTATCTGGTTGCACTTCGCAACTGAGAATGCAAGATCATGCATGGCATTATAGCACCTTTCTTTTGCATTCTGGGGGTCAAAGAAATGTACAAGGTGTAGGTAGCCATGATCATCTAGAACATGTAATGACATGATTTATGTTACAATGAACAGAATAGGCCCTATGAAAAACTGTGGGTTCAGCTAGTTAACTTTCGAATAAGCCTGCCACCATGTACCGTACCATCACATTTGTCAAAGCTATTTTGTCTCAAAATAAATTAATCAAAGGTTGACTCAGGACACTGAGCTATGATGTTTGCCAGTTTCATCTTGGCATTACACATGATTTGTGTGTTAATAGAATGTCAGTGCTCATTTAACAAAAGCACCTTCATTCTCACTAGATGCCCATATTGCAATATAATTGCAATAAATTGCTCTGAATCATTTGGAGAACCAAACACTGCTGCAAATTTCTTTTTTATGTTGGCAACACCCACACCACACAAAAACTGAAAGTAGTGCCTCTCTGTTAGGTTGATGGCTTCCACCACAGCAAACATGACGGAGTGAAGCTTGGCTGAGGTATTCCTGACCTGTCGCCAGTTCCCTGAGAAGTGACAACAGGTAGCCAATATAAACTGATGAATAACTAAACATTCTTCACTGTAAATACACAGCACTGGCCCACTTAAGAGGAAACTAAAATAGAGCTCACTTCTGAGGTGTAATATGTTTGTCATGTCAAAGCACATTATAAGAATAGCTTGGTGACATGAATTATTAAGTGTGCAAATTGTCATTTAGATGGTTTCGCTGGATTTCCCTGCTTGAGGAAGGGTTTCGTAATTTCCCAATTTCTCTGAAAAATCATACACAAATGGGGCAAAATTGCCATAAACATACACATGTTCCCCTGTCCAGTTTTCTTTTCTAAATCCTGACGTTTGCGTGGGAAGTTACATACACTCATTTTGAGCCTCTTTTTATGTGTACACAACATTTAAAAATGAAGTTCCAGGTCAATATCCAAGTCAAGCTTGGTTTCTTCATTAGTGTTTATCAAAGGCAAAGTTGTGCTACGGTTAGTCCTGGCAGCAGCAAGGTAAACAGATATGGGTTAAAAACACCAAATTAAACACATGTTTAGAAACAGAAGAAACAATACTAAAATACTCTGTTTGCATCCCACTAGGCTGTCTGACAGATGATCGGAAACATCCCTTTAAATTCTATTGCATCTTTAATTCTAAAATCTGCTGGCTAAAGCCTGACAACAAATAATTACAACAAAAAATAGAAGTTATACCTGTGCCAGACACCGAATGGGCAGCCTTCCCTGCAGGTCCTTTTCCTCTGATCCAGTTATAACCTCTTCAGCATTTTGCATCTGCTGGAAACAAGTGTGTGCATATTGCCAAACAGAAAAGAATGTGGCAGGAGGTTTGTCAGCAGCAAAGTTTCTCACCTTGGTGTTAACACCCATATCCATATATTGTTGCAACCTGAAGCAAACATCCCTGCTGAACTCCACAGCCTCCTGAAGATTAGCTCCATCAAGCTGTACGCGAAACATGCGACGCTCATTCTATGAACAGATTTTAAAAAATAAAAACACTCACTAGCAGCAAAAACAAACAGCTTATCATTCCAATTTCCAGGCAAAAAATACACTCAGAAGGATGGAAGGTTTCAAGGAAAAGGTCAATGAAGTCAGAAAAGTCAAAACAAATGCATGTTGCTGACAGTTCAAAAGATCTATGTGCAGTTTTGAGAATGAGGAGCGATCAGCAGTGAAAAGTGAACATAAATCCACTTCTCAATCTTCAGCTCTGTTCATGCTGTATTTGTGCACCAAGGTGACAAATTAATTGAGTGAAGAGAGGAGACAATCTGCGTACCTTAATTTTCACAGAGAACAGGAGATGGTCAGACTTTGGCATCACTTTCAGGAAGCAAGGAGCATCAATCAGTGAAAATCCTTCCTGCAACATAAAACAGAAACTATTACACAAGCTAAGCAGCAGATGGAGCCAGAGCTTCAAAAGGTGTAGCCTGGCATAAAGAAGAGCATGTTATATCAAACTCATACTGTTAACACAAAAAGGTATCACACCCATCCCAAGTATCAATGTTAAAAACAAAAGACAGCAGCATTTTCCATTACTCTATTATGTCTTTATCGAAGCAGCCTTTTGAAGAAAACATGTATGAACACTACTCTGTATTTTTTTTCATGTGTAAGAAGTGCCTCTATTCTCAAAGCAAAGCTCTACCCAAATATCCTGCTATAGATTAAAACAAACATGGTTTTGTTCCATAAATGCTAAGTAAATGTTGCTGTTACTGCAAGCAACATGCATCAGTACATCTTGGCAAGTCACTAAGCATCTCACACCTCATTATTCTCAGCATTCACAATTTGGATCAATAGAGTGCCTGGGTTTTAGCTATTACTCTTTTATTTCTGAAGATAGAAAGTCTTCTTTAAGCATAGATTTGTACAAGAAGTGCATCTATCAGAGCCACAGGGGTGAAGGGAATTTAAATTGATATGATAAGCAAGCACAGCAAGGTTGCAGCAGGAGACAATGTAATGTTAGATGGGGAGAGGTACTTTAATCTAGCCCATTGCCTGTTTGCTGCTACTCGTCACCTTTCAAAGTACAGAAAGCTCTAATCATGTGACTATTGCAATACACTCCCATTAACAATGTTGGTTTAAATGGACAGGTGTAAAACTGGGTTTGTGCAAATGGCTCCTCGGCACCAACATGAGCTATACAGTATGATCTCTACCACTACTCCTCTAGATCTATATATACAGGGGTTAGTAAGGACAGACACCTCTGCTACACATTTCATCCTGGTTAAGAAGAGTACAAGATGAGTAGATTACAACTCAAGACAGTGCAGGGGAAACCACAAAACTTTAGACTTTTGCTTAATGAGGCATTGTGTGGAGAGCACAGTAATGACATTCCCCACACAAGACAATATATATAAATAAAGACTAAAAAAAAGAGCAACATCTAAAGAACCTAATGGATGGAAGATATGACAGATGTTTCAATAACAGTATAAAGTTGGACACATCTACATGAGGGGCAGGTGTATTTCTTACGCAAATAAGCTGTTACATGAAGACAGACATTACGCTATTTGAAATTCATACTTTTTAACTTGTAGGATTACTACAACTAAAGCAACTGCATCTTAAAGCTCTCAGGAAGCTCACCAATAGAGTATGTCCCTGACATACAAGGAAATGCCCAGACTGGACTATAGTTAGTGATAGTGCTCCAAGGTCATCACTTGATTCAATCATCTGAAAAAAAGACAAAAAAAAAATTGTCAAGTAGGCAAGGGAACTGTAAAGAGCAACTTTTTAACACATTTTCATGGTGAAACAGTCCAAGTCTGCACATCACCCAGCTCCCAACAGGTCTAGAATTGTAATGACCAATTATTTCTGTTTTCTTGCAATAGCCGTGATTCAAAACTCTACAACTAGGAAGCAGAATTCAGAGAGAACTTATGAAGTCTAAAACAAAGTGTTTAATACGGTTTTCAAAAAAATTTGAATTAACAAAATCCATAAACTTAAGAGTTAGCTCTATACTCTATCATAATTACATAACCTAACCTCTTGTTGGCCTGTACTTTTTCCATATTTTATTTTTTATTAAACACTTTAGTATAGGTACTGCAAAAATTATTCATTTACTCTTATGTAACAAGACCTTAACAAAGGTCATAATCCACATTAATTTGATAAAATCTAAAGCTGGCACAGTGCAAGCAAGTGTGGTGGCTGACTACACTTCCTCACAGGCTAAAATGCTATCCAGAGTTATTAAGATGCCTTTACCCAAAGCTGCCAGGATGGGCTCCAGCTCAAGACAACCTCGAAATATGTATGTTCGGATAGTAGATGGATGGAGGACATTTATACTTATACGACAATATAAATATTTTTAATAATTTTCATTGTTTTTTATTATCTGTGTAAATCTGTGTTCAGTTTATGAAGATATCTTACTGTTCTATTTTTGCAGTCTGGCAAAATAAAAAAGCTTATTTCTCCTTTCAAAGGATTAGCACACAAGCCTTCTAAATTGCAAATTAATTTCATTTGAAATCAGTCTAAATATATGAAAATATGCACATATTAACTGTATGAAAGTTAATGGATTTGCAAATATACTCCCATCATACTTACTTTAATGACTTTGAATTTTGTTATTAGAGAAAAAGATCTTGTCACTCCAAGACATAAACTTACGGAAGCCAAACTTTAAATGAGTTCTCAGGGCTCCAGCCTGATGCTGCTTGTTAGGGACACCGAAGTTGTGCAGATTCACTTGGATGCTATCAGAAGGTTACTATGACCAACCGCACAAGCGGGACTCTTTACCCTCTTGTACCCCTTCTCTAGAATTCTCTCTTAAGCTCTTTTAAGGTCAGCAGTAACATAGTTGTTTGTAGATTCTGAAGTTTGCTGAAGTTTGTTAGTTATTGAAACAGAATAGCATCTTCCTACAGCACCAGACAGGGTAAACACTTTCATTCACTCACCTATAGACTTTAAAGCCTATCCTCTGTAACCATGATAGCATCCATTTTTAAATGATTACATTGATAATGAATGTATTAGCAAAATCAGTGAATCACTGACACATTTTTTTCATGATGAGACGAATTAACTTTCAAATGCAACAACAATAATGGAATTACAGTCTAGTGAATCCACAGCAGGGCAGGAATAACAATGAAATGTTTTTGGAACGCCAAGATGGCACACTGTTTTGGTATGTCTGGATTACTACTGACACTTTATAGTACAGCCAAGTTACATTTTGCTCTAAAAGACTGAATCATTAACTATGCCATGCTAATTAAAAAGTCTGCAGATGCATCTGTTTACTAAGCACACAAAGACAGCAACAATTGCAATACAACTGCCCCATCAATGTCATTAATATGTTACAATGAAACCTTAGTTTTGTTTTCTATATTATAAATACAACATACTTCCAATTAAACATTTTTATAATTTCTCTGTATTTCTCTTACAAAAATATTAGAATTAGCTGCTCCCATTGTGTTAAAAGTCACCAATTAAAATTACAATGGCATACTGGAATGGTATTTTAAAAAATAATGACATATACAGTACTGTCCAGCATGTTAAGATGCATCATTTTGCTGATCATTACATCTTGCCTGAAGAAGGGGCCTGAGTTGCCTCGAAAGCTTGCATATTGTAATCTTTTTAGTTAGCCAATAAAAGGTGTCATTTTGCTTGGCTTTTCTCTACATTCATAATGGCTAACACGGTACAACACCCTAGTACTGTAGAAAGTGATAAAACACTTCTGCCCTTGCGCACAAAACACTTTTAACCAATCAGCACATTCTAAACATCCAACGTGACAGTGTGAAGTTTCACTGCTTGTGACTTTTTACAAATGCTTAATTTCATTGTTTGAGTATTTTTTGTTAATCATTGTATTCTACCAGTTCTGGCCTACTGTTCTGCCTGCTTGTCGGCATCGCCACGATTTGGGAATCACACCTGCTGCAAGAAAAGCAGGTCTGCATTTTCAAAGAGATATGTGCTAACATTTTTTATGCGGCACTATTTAGGACTTGACTCATTGTTCACAGTACACACACCCTATAATGAAACACTGCACGCTAAAACTCAAACTCAGTGCACTGAAACATATCGTATACTGAAATACGAGGAGGGGACCCAAAAATAACCGGAATTTTGTTGTTGTTAGGTTGGTACTTGTAATACGTGGTTGGGCCGCTAGGGCGATCTAGTTACACTCCTCACAAGTCAGTCTGCCAAGTGCCATCAGTCTGAAAGGTTGTGCTTGTGTTCAGTGAATTTTTTTGTAAAAGTAGTTTTGTGCAAGCGTCGTTTTTTTTACGATGGCCGATTATCGTGAGCAACGCGCGGCAGTGAAATTTTGTTTTCTTCTTGAAAAAAGTGTTGCAGAAACTATTGTTATTGAAACGGTATGACAACCCTGAACTACCCACCCTACTCACCGGATTTAGCTCCGTGTGATTTCTTTTTGTTCCCTCGGATGAAAAAAGACTTGAAAGGAAGGCGTTTTGCTGACATCGAAGAGGTAAAACAAGAAACGACCAGAGCATTAATGGGCATTACTTCAGACGAATTTAAAAAATGTTTCAAACAATGGAACAAACGGTTAGATAAGTGTATTTCTGCCAATGGAGAGTACTTTGAAGGAGACTAATTGTAGTTTGTACAGAAAATTAAATTAAACACGTTTTAAAAATATTTCCGGTTATTTTTGGGTCCCCCCTTGTACATACACCCAATAAGCATATTCACTGGACATCACTGGACGTTTATTGAATTTACTGTAAATGACTTGTGATGTGCTTAAGATGTCTTAACCTGCAGGAACTGACAATCAAGTAAGCAATACACTTTTGAATTTGAATTTGTGTAATGTGCTTTAAGTTTTTTTTTCAGAAAGTCATCTTGAGAGTAGTGTATTGTACTCATGAAAATTATTGATGTTCTGACCAACACCTCATAATCTTTTTTCCTTATCTTTTAGCAGATCGGCTTGATGACATTTTCATGATATTCTTTGCTAAGTGCATCTGAAGAGGTTTTTGCTTAAGCTTGTGCCTCCTGCTTGTCTTTTGTTGCACAGTTAAAATGTATGTTTAAACATATCCTTCTCAGTCTTTGAATTACTACATTCATTTTCTTTATGTTATGGTATTTTTAAAGCACATCATCTGTGTTCACGGCTTATGAGAAAATGTAAAGTTTTGTGAAACGCTTATAATAGACATTGTGCATTTCACCAAAACCTTTAAAAGAAATCTCCTTTTTTGGATGAATAACAGTTTTTAGCTTTAGTTTAGAATATGTTATGTTTCAACATACAGTGGAATTAATAAACTTGCAAAACTTTACATTGCCTGCATTTTCAATTGGATTTTGGATAAAAAAAGGAGATATATTATATATTACTAACATGGAAATGCAGAATTTTCTGAAGACATTTGCATCAGCAGTATAGAGCTAACTGAACTCTTTGAGTGAAGAAAACATTCCACAATTGTTAATGTACCACTGGTGCAAACAACAGGCAACAAGTCAATGGATAGACTCATAGTACATAAGAATTAGAAATGAATGCCCAATGGATTCCAGACACTGTTGTGGATATAGCATCTCTCCATGGAACTTCAAAAAAATGACTTATATTAAACAGAAACTGCCCGATTTTCCTCATCTCGTACCCTCCATCATGCTGGAAAAAATATTGCTCAATTTCGAGGAATTAGACACCATTTCCGCATTATATAAAATTTTATTAGAGTCCCTTCCTTTCAAAGATCCAAGAGGACATTGGGAAAAAGATCTCTTAATTAATATATCAGAAAAGAAGTGGAGAGTAGCACTGCAGAGAATTCACTCGAGCTCCATATGCGCAAAGCATAGAATTATTCAACTAAAAATTATATATCGAGCTCATCTGTCTCGCTTAAAACTGTCCAAAATGTTTCCAGGGCAAGATCCAACCTGCGAACGCTGCAACCAAGCTCCTGCCTCACTGGGTCACATGTTTTGGGCCTGCACCAAACTAAGATCATTTTGACCCAAACTTTTTAAGTGCCTTTCAGACAGCCTTGGTATCACAATCCCTCCTAACCCAACAGCTGTGTTCAGTGTTCTTCCAGATGGACTTGAAGTGGAGAAGGACAAGCAAACTGTGACTGCATTCACTACACTTTTGGCACGCAGACTTACTTTGTTAAATTGGAAGAATCCTAACTCTCCTCTGATAAGTCAGTGGGAAACCGATGTTTTATATTATTTGTTATTTGATTATTGTTGTGTTCTGTGTACTATTGTTCTGTTCTGTGTACTGCATTGTATTGTATTGACCCCCTTCTTTTGACACCCACTGCACGCCCAACCTACCTGGAAAGGGGTCTCTCTTTGAATTGCCTTTCCCAAGGTTTTTTTTGGGAGTTTTTCCTTGTCTTCTTAGAGAGTCAAGGCTGGGGGGCTGTCAAGAGTCAGGGCCTGTTAAAGCCCATTGCGGCACTTCCTGTGCTGTGTGATTTTGAGCTATACAAAAATAAACTGTATTGTATATTATTTGAAATTGGAAAAAATCTAATTCTCTGTTAGAGGATTTGTACAGATTTTTTTCAAAACCTGGCAGGATCTAATCAATAATATTTTAGAATAAGAAGAAATAATTATTTCCGCATTTCTTTATTTATATATTTTCCTTTTTTTTTTTTTTTTGTTTATTTTTGCCCTATTAAAAAGCCCTAAGCAATCTCCTTTGGCCATGCTCTCCTTCTCATGGGTGGGGGTTGATTTGTCTTCAATTCTTTTTTGTATTAATTGATCTATTTGTATGGAATGATTACAATAAAATTAATAAATAAAATTTAAAAAAAAATACTTATAATACACATGCATGAGCTTAACTGATAAATCTAAATGACACAGCATAAATGACCAAAAACTTAAGTTGGGAAAATTAATTTTAAAATAATTCATTTTCATTTATCATTTAGTTTTAGAAATTCAAAAAAAAATCCTAACTTATAAAAAAAATCTGCCAAACTGTTAAGTAATATGATTGCTTTTAAAGACCTCTGCACTGAAAAACAGTGAGAGCTCACTATAATCAGTTGAATTAATATTGATGTGTCATTTACTATTTCAAGCAAAGCAGGACACAAAGAACCGACAGAAGTTAGTAATTAATAATAAAAATATACATATATATAATATATACATATATTAAATTTTTATACCCTCCCAGTCCCCCCAATTGCCCAAGGTGTCATAACACAACCCTGTAAACTTCTATTAAAAGAATTTCATATGACGCAGATATACTTGGAGGGCCATACAGCTTCCACTTGTCCAACTGTCAGGCCACAATCCTCACCGACGTCCTGTCAACTTAAGTATCCAAGTCTGGGTTACATAAATGGTCATCCTTTACATTATACTCATCGCCATCTCTAGGTCTTGAGCAGCTTTCTCTTAATGCTATAAATTATACTTTGGGGTACCTATACAAAACTCCATCCTACTGGATTTCTATATGAATTCTATAACATTAAGGCAAACCACTTTAGTGTACTTCAATGTACTTTTTTAATTTTTTTTTTTTTACGAATAACACTCTTAACTGAATTCTACTGTCCGTCACCCTGCACTTTATAAAGTTCTCGCTCCATAGACACGACGCACATGCCTCCCTAAAACACCACTGCCAATCGATTTCAAACGTAACCTGTCCCACATCCGTTTCAAATGGGATTCAGTGTCTCATAAACCTGCGCTATCTACCCGACATGAAAATTTACGTATCACGTTAAAGCTGCTGATCCTTCCAGTCTTACGTGGACCGAGACGTTGCGGAGACCACCGCCGGAGGAGCCCTGCAGCAATCACCCCGTCATGTGCGCCATCTCCACGTCAAGCGACGAATGTACAGGCATGTCTAAGAAGCCACTTAGCACTTTTGTCCGCCTTCCCAACTCTTTCTTTTTTAAGGACAATCATTATAAATTGTACGCATCATACGTGCACTGTCAACTTTATAACACGTCTGTTGGCAAACCCTGTGCTACAAGACAGCCATTCAACACCAGTGAAACGTACTGAATGGATCCAATGAATTGATACCAGCGACGCTATTGTCTGCTGTGTGTATATTAACAACGGGCAAAGAAATGACAAATAAAAAGTACACGTAGCCAAGCTACGTCCCCACCTTCCACGACTTCTCTCCTGCCTGCCCAGGTAGCCAGCGTCCGTAGCTCTTCAGTCGCCAACACTGGCTTGCCAAAGGCAGCTCCGCCACAATGCCACCCTCCGCCATCACGCCCGCTCAAAACGCGCGGAAGACGCTCGCCTCATCCACTTACTTCGCGCGCCTTTTCTTTTGGCACTAAAAGGCGGGTTGATGTCACACGCGTGCGCACATGGGCGGGCTGCAGTGCGACTGCGTAGTTGGTCAGAGGCGCACTGAGTCGGGCGATGGCGGGCGCTGATGGGGCTCCTGTTCAGAAAATTGACTTTGATTTAATGGAGAACTATTTTGGTGTTGTGTGCATGGACCGCGAATCACCCACAAGCAATACGATCGTGCGGTGTTGCTGTGATTATATGGAGCAATGCATTCATGCGAAAGTTAGCACAACATGGCAGCACTCCTATTCTCATTCTCAAACCTTAATAGTCCACTCAAGTAGTGTCGTAATAGCGCTGGACCAACTCACACGATTAAAATACTGCTGATAATAAAAGTTTTCATATTTGCTGTGGTGAACAGCGTTTTGTAATATGTCCGTTTAATATTTCTGTATTTTTTCGTCTTCAGGGTAAATACCTTCTTGAATCAAACAGTTCCATAGTGCCTTCTGTGTTTCATTTTGAAGCCAAAGCATCCATAGTGGCGTCTCTGCTGCTTTCTGTGGATTAAACACACACAAGAATATGAACTCAAGGCATCAAAATGACAAAGCATCACATTGTCCTACGTTATGGCAGCACATGTGTTTGGCAACCTGCAGCACTTCAAATGAGATGACTACGAGACGACGAGATGAGATGCCTGTCAAAACTGAGCAAGTTCATGGTAACAAGAAAGTGTTCACAGAATAATTCTGAAGGAATTCCTCCACAGAAATATACAGCCCTCGTCAAGTTTTGATACCTTCACTCTGGGCTGCTTGTCAAGTGTACTTCTTACATCGCTAAAGTTGATTTCTGGAAGTGATATTGTGTTTCCGTCTCAACAACTGCATGAAATGTGTATGTCATTCAAATGTGCAGTTGTGTTACAACATGTGAAAGCATAGCTGTGACTGACTGATTGCTTTTTTCATGTTGGACAGGTGGCACAGCTGGCACATTGAGGTTTGTGCAATGAGCTCCCCTTCTTTTCCTCTTAGGCATGCCATGGTGACTTCATTATGCTGCTTAGTGATAGGGCCTGTCTGGTTTGGGCAACCCCTGTGTGAGTGACACTCCAAGTTTAAGAAGTCATTGAGGGTCCCCAGCTCTGAGGGTCATTGTAACTTTCATCTGTAACCGTTATACGCAACAACTCCGAGGCCTGCCACACTACACCATGCTTATATTATAGTGCATGCAAAGCTACCTGCAACATGCCAACTTTATGTACGCATGGGTCAGCTCTTTTGTGTTTCTGTTCCTGTACTTATGCGCATACTGAGTCAACATTTGTGAAATGAATATGCTGTGTTCAAGCATGAACCTTAACAAAGGTGTCCTGTGCCTTGTGGAGCCTCAAGGATGTTTCTTGAGCGCCTCTCTGTACATTTCGGCTTGTCTTATCTTCCCCAGTCACCTGCCTCGGAGTCACACCTGACAGCACAATCGTACATCTGCAACAAACGCAATGTCTTCCTACGAAGTGAAAAACGTTTCTTGAGACCAACTTTTCTTCTGACTGGTTTTTTTGCAATTCCTGGTGAGCTCATCACCTCTAAACCCCATATGAAATGTAGAATTGTGTTCAAAACGCTCAAAGTGACTTACAAAGCTATTCACTTTAAAGCTCAAGATTATTTGGCACTGTTGCTTGCTGCCATGCTCTTGAAATCCTCGGACACCAGCAAACATACCATTCTGAGGACTCGTCGGTCGCTCATGTTGCATCCCTGTTCTCTGGAACTTTCTTCTTGGGCTCTGTCTGTGACGCTCCATCAGCAGCTCCATTCAAGGCACCTAGTAACGCTGTTGTTCATTGTAATCGGCTACACCTGTAATTTGATTGTCTTCATCTGAATCTTTTGCCCCATTCGCATCAATCTTGATTCGGTCTCATTATCGTCTCAATGCTCAGCAATCACAATGTTCCATGAAAAACTAGGAGTGTATTTGGTGGTGGGGGGGGCACACAGTCCCTGAACAGTCGGTTCTTACATATCACATCAGAGCCTTCACCCAATACCACACGCAAACAGCAGAGGACAAAATACTCAACAAGTGGACTGAGCTTGGCTTCTAATGCTAATGTAACGGAACAACACGTCACTAACAGTTGCTGAGGTCCTGGCTCTCCATCCACGACCAGAGAAAAGGTCAGATGGCCAGAAAGCTTAGTGACTCCCAACATGACAGCAACCAGATATTTCTCTTGTCATCTTAGTGGAATATCTTTTACAAGAATGTACCAAAATGAATCAGGACATCCCTTTAGCTCTGACTCTGCTTTACAGTGGGCCTGTGTTTACGTTCCAAAAATGTTGTGTCTTGCGGCCCACATAGTGTAGAATATGCTAAAATAAATGAAATAAAGACAAGCTAAATGTGTGTAAAGATGTAAATATAACAAAAGAGAAAACAGGCGAGGGCCTATCGTTCATGCTAGTGTCCTTAATGGGGCTTGACCAAACTTCTTATTGGGAGAGGGCAAAAGTGAGAAACACGAAATGGTTAAACTTTTAAATATCACTTCTTCAGCGCATGTCTATCTTTTCCTTATCACGAGTCAAGCCTCAGACAGGGAGTGCCTGCCACCCCACACTCTCAAGTAACTCTGCTCAGAGATTTTGTCTGGTAAGGAAGGCAGAGGTTTCCAGGTCAGGTAGCTCTGCTCAGGTGGGGCGACATGCAACGCGATGATTTGCACTTGCATAGAAGAATCTGTCTGGACTCTGTACACATCATATGGCATCTTTCATATCCAACTCTCGGTCACCAATTGTGACACCAACCAGTGGTGACGCGTTGCATGTTGATTAGCACATGGAAGTCAGAGTGTGGCAATAAAGAATCCAAAACGATATTCTTGTTTCTCGTGGCACTGAAGTGCTGATGACGTGTTGCATGTTTGGTCGAGCATCCAACTAACAATTTGACTGTACTGTGTGTGTGTGTGACATTAATGACCCTACAAACCTGTAATACAGTGGTGGTAGGAATGTTGCAAAAATGCCATTCCCTAAATATTTCAAGAAATGTCTGAGGCCTACAACAGCAAAAAGTTTTGAGTCCTAAAAAAGTCATAAAAACAGAAGGTGGAACCGCCAAACCCCTGGCCCAAAATGACAAAGCTTTTCTTAGGAACTGTTTTCCTTATGGAGAATTCATTTTTTCTTATTACTTTTCAACTTTCATTTGTTTTATAGAAGTTCACATTTTTTGTGACTTTATCACACTGTTAGTTTGTTTTTTATGGGTGCAGCATTTTGAGAATTGTTTGCTAAGGGCCGCTGTGCTCATTGCTGTCATGGGACAGCTGGAAGTGAACGACACGTGACGTCCGCCATTGTGACAGTATAAAGGCCAGTGTGGTGCACTTAGAGGTTGTCCAAGATTGTGGAGACATTTCTAAAAGAATCTTTGTTTCATTTCTAAATGCTGGTTTCTGAATTTGGCTTTGGGAATTTAACTTGGAGTTTTGCTTCACATTCTTGGATGGACGCTCGATCTTGGTCTGCTTGGTTGTGACTCACATTCTGTTTCTTTTCCTGGCCACTTTGTTTCTGACTACCCATTGCTACCCTTGGCAGTAAAGATTTCATTTAAATTTATTTAGACATTTCTTACTTTAAAAAGATAGAGAAATAAATAAATAAATAAACAAATCAAAGGAATGCATAAACGGCTTGGTAATAAAAAACGACAAATACAAAACATTTTCCTAAAAGATCATTAGTCCACAATCTAAAACTACCCAACACTTAATATAAAGCTAAAGAAACAAAAGAGACTTTCGACTCACCTCTCATATTTTTCCTGTCTGCTGTTTGTGAGTTCAGTCCAGCGCTGAGTGCAGGGTTGACTCTGAAGTTCCAAACGGCATTTCTCCCATCATGTAATTAAATTGATTAAATATTATACTCCAGCCAAGAAGATTTGGTTCATGGAAATAAAAAAACTTGTAATTATTCAGTTTCCTTCACTAACCATCATCTCCAATTTTATACGCCATTGCCACTGAACCCCTCACCATCTACTTGTGTATTCAGACATTTTTGAAATTTTAAGATAAAGACTAGGACAAAATCTGTGGGGGGCTGGCACCCTGCCCGGGGTTTGTTTCTTGCCTTGCACCCTGTGCTGGCTGGGATTGGCTCCAGCAGACTCTGTGTTAGGATATAGTGGGTTAGAGACTGACTGACTAGGACAAAATGATCTCTTTGTGAAGATGACATGAGGCTGTACAGTGCATCCGGAAAGTATTCACAGCGCATCACTTTTTCCACATTTTGTTATGTTACAGTCTTATTCCAAAATGGATTAAATTCATTTTTTTCCTCAGAATTCTACACACAACACCCCATAATGACAACGTGAACAAAGTTTACTTGAGGTTTTTGCAAATTTATTAAAAATAAAAAAACTGAGAAATCCCATGTTCATAAGTATTCACAGCCTTTGCTCAATACTTTGTTGATGCACCTTTGGCAGCAATTCCAGCCTCAAGTCTTGTTGAATATGATGCCAAAAGCTTGGCACACCTATCCTTGGCCAGTTTGGCCCATTCCTCTTTGCACCATCTCTCAAGCTCCATCAGGTTGGATGGGAAGCGTCGGTGCACAGCCATTTTAAGATCTCTCCAGAGATGTTCAATCGGATTCAAGTCTGGGCTCTGGCTGGGCCACTCAAGGACATTCACAGAGTTGTCCTGAAGCCACTCCTTTGATATCTTGGTTGTGTGCTTAGGGTCGTTGTCCTGCTGAAAGATGAACCGTCGCCCCAGTCGGAGGTCAAGAGCGCTCTGGAGCAGGTTTTCATTTTGGATGTCTCTGTACATTGCTGCAGTCATCTTTCCCTTTATCCTGACTAGTCTCCCAGTCCCTGCCACTGAAAAACATCCCCACAGCATGATGCTGCCACCACCATGCTTCACTGTAGGGATGGTGTTGACCTGGTGATGAGTAGTGCCTGGTTTCCTCCAAACGTGACGCCTGGCATTCACACCAAAGAGTTCAATCTTTGTCTCATCAGACCAGAGAATTTTCTTTCTCATGTTCTGAGAGTCCTTCAGGTGCCTTTTGGCAAACTCTAGGCGGGCTACCATGTGCCTTTTACTAAGGAGTGGCTTCCGTCTGGCCACTCTACCATACACGCCTGATTGGTGGATTGCTGCAGAGATGGTTGTCCTTCTGGAAGGTTCTCCTCTCTCCACAGAGGACCTCTGGAGCTCTGACAGAGTGACCATCGGGTTCTTGGTCACCTCCCTGACTAAGGCCCTCCTCCCCCGATCGCTCAGTTTAGATGGCTGGCCAGCTCTAGGAAGAGTCCTGGTGGTTTCGAACTTCTTCCACTTACGGATGATGGAGGCCACTGTGCTCATTGGGACCTTCAAAGCAGCAGAAATGTTTCTGTAACCTTCCCCAGATATGTGCCTCGAGACAATCCTGTCTCGGAGGTCTACAGACAATCCTTTGACTTCATGCTTGGTTTGTGCTCTGACATGAACTGTCAACTGTGGAACCTTATATAGACAGGTGTGTGCCTTTCCAAATCATGTCCAGTCAACTGAATTTACCACAGGTGGACTCCAATGAAGCTGCAGAAACATCTCAAGGATGATCAGGGGAAACAGGATGCACCAGAGCTCAATTTTGAGCTTCATGGCAAAGGCTGTAAATACTTATGTACATGTGCTTTCTCAATGTTTTTATTTTTAATAAATTTGCAAAAATCTCAAGTAAACGTTTTTCACGTTGTCATTATGGGGTGTTGTGTGCAGAATTCTGAGGAAAAAAATAAATTTAATCCATTTTGGAATAAGGCTGTAACATAACAAAATGTGGAAAAAGTGATGAAGCGCTGTGAATACTTTCCGGATGCACTGTATATTACTGCTCTATACTCATCACTGCCATGTGGACTAAGTCTATTATTCTCAGGGTTCAAGATTAATTTGAATAAGAGCACACTATTTTCTATAAATAGCCTTCTGTATCAGCTTAAATTTGATCAATTTTCTTTAACTGTCTCACAGCAAGTGACATATTTAGCAGGCATAATTACACAAGGATTTAAGGATCCTTTCAAATTGAACTTGAGCAGCTTCATGTCTTCATCTTGGATTAGCAGGAATAAATCGTATTGTTAAAATGAAATGTCCTTGCAAGATGTTGATGCCTTTTAAGGGCCTTCCCTTTACTAGCAACAACTCAAGTACATCTTCATATCTCAGAGACATTTTTAAATGCTTTTGTTTAGTGAGGTGAACACACATAGTCATTCATAACCCTTCAGACATTCACAGTCTTTTATATTTTTATATTCATTTCAGCAGAACAAAAGGTTGACTGTAACATCATTCCCTCAATGACACTTGTGCCTTTATCAATTTCCATTTTTTATTATTTTAGTTTGGCATTGATGTTGCTATATACATGGTCTTTCTTTTAAAAATCTACATTAAGCAGACCTGCTCTATTTGGAATCAGGAATGTGTTGGCTACCAACAGAATTTACTAAATTATTGAGAAACAGGCAAGGCCTAAAATGTAGCAGGACCCTCCTCTGGTTTGTCAGTGCTTCAGGATTGAGAACTGTGGAAATCCAAATGAAAAGAAAATCAAAAGGCCACTGGAGAATAAGTGGGGCAGTCAGACTGTGCAGATGTTATGGAGTTGGTGGGAGGCCATTCACAGATCAGCCTGCTGTCAAGGTCTACCGCAGAAGGAAGACAAGGAGCTCGGACTGGAGGAGAAGAGCTGGCCACAGGTATTGCTCAATTACCGGCCATCAAAGCTGATTTGAGGATATTCCTTGGTTAACTGACTACTTGTAAAGCTCCGAGGCTTGGATTTTGTTTTCAGCTCTTTTTTCACTATCAGGCACAAGTGCACATCAAGTGAGAGGACAACAGAAAGCGGTGGCCAGTTAAAGCAAGACTTCAGGACCAAGGACAGCAATGGAGGGCACTGCTGGACAAGACACTGTATGATAGATAGATAGATAGATAGATAGATAGATAGATAGATAGATAGATAGATAGATAGATAGATAGATAGATAGATAGATAGATAGATAGAGTGAAAGGTGCTATATATAATAGATAGATAGATAGATAGATAGATAGATAGATAGATAGATAGATAGATAGATAGATAGATAGATAGATAGATAGATAGATAGAGTGAAAGGTGCTATATATATAATAGATAGATAGATAGATAGATAGATAGATAGATAGATAGATAGATAGATAGATAGATAGATAGATAGATAGATAGATAGATAGAGTGAAAGGTGCTATATAATAGATAGATAGATAGATAGATAGATAGATAGATAGATAGATAGATAGATAGATAGATAGATAGAGTGAAAGGTGCTATATAATAGATAGATAGATAGATAGATAGATAGATAGATAGATAGATAGATAGATAGATAGATAGATAGATAGATAGATAGAGTGAAAGGTGCTATATAATAGATAGATAGATAGATAGATAGATAGATAGATAGATAGATAGATAGATAGATAGAGTGAAAGGCACTATAAAAATTGATTGATTGATTGATTGATTGATTGATTGATTGATTGATCTTCACACACATGCCACCAGATTTCCGTCTTTACTTCAGCAGCCACTTTCCAAACTCACAGGTGTCTTATGTCCCACTCCTTTCCGTTCACTGGGTTTCCAATGAGATTGTCAGGTAGATGCTATAGTTGGGTCGGCATGACCTCTATCTAAAATTTTGGGGCACACCACATGGTGTGGGTCTGTGCCTGTTGGTGGAGGTGACAGTTTAATCCAGGGTGACAGTCTCTCATCCCCACTGCCACAAGTGTAAATGAATGCTCACTCTCAGGGGTCGCTGCAGGGCTGAGCTGCCCTAACAGGCCCAGTGCCCAGGTGATCCCCCAGATCATTTCAGAGTTGCTTTTCTCCTGCACTGTGGAGCCTAGAGGAACACTTGACCCCGACTTGAGCTCAGATTTCCCTGTCGAAACAAGTCATTTGCCGAGGTCGGTTTTATGTTGTATTCGGTCCTAATCGCCTCATGGAGGGCAGTGTGGATGGGGCATTTGTTTGGTGGGGCTGCTTCACGTTCCCTGGTGTAAAGCGACGGTGGGCTGCTGCACGAATCTTCACCACGGGCCAGTACTTTGCGATCTGGCGATCCCTTTGGCGGGAAGGGGGGTGGTGGGGGGGGGGGGGGGGGGTGTTTAAGCGGGTCCCAGTCACCTTGAATCGCGCCCGGGGTCGGTGCCCTGCTTTGGTGCCGCACGATCTAGGTGGGCTGAGCTCCCCCCGCTCCCATGGCAACCCGATAGATCCACTCTCTCCTTTGCTTGTTCGCGGTGTCTCGCTAGGACCAGGAGCAGAGGCTCCGTGATGTCAGCGGGCTGCTGCACAGGATCGTTCGCGGGCTCCATGCCTGCCTCTCTCCGTCGTCCGACCGTGATGACCTCTCGTACTCCCACTAATCATGCTCCCTGCATCCCGGTGAGTGAGTGCGGAGGAACGACGCGGCGCTCGCTCGTCGCTCGGGATGTCTAATTAGGCGGCTCTGCGACGCGATCGGGATTCTCTGCTCGGCTGGCTGCGCGCCGCCGTCATGGACAGGCTGCCTCCCTCCATGCGCAAGCGGCTCTACAGCCTACCGCAGCACACGGGACACAAGGCTGCGATCATGGACGAGGAGGAAGACAGCGACAAGGACATTCGCAGGAAGAGCAGCATCAGGATGAAGCCGCTACCTTCACCGGCGGCCTCGGCCGGCGCAGAGAGCAAAGGAGGCGGAGAGGCACTCATCATGGAGACGGACATGGGGCGCCCCGCCAAGAGCAGCTCCAACGGGGACTGTCGCAGGTTCAAGGGGAGCCTGTCGTCCATCGCCAGCCGCCACTTACACGAGTCCAGCGTGCCGGAGGAGAAGAGGCTCATCGCCGAGGGCGACGTGACCCCCAGCGAGGAGAACACCCCGACTGGCCCCCTGGATGGAGGCGCGGAGCCGGGGGCACCGGGAGCGCTCGGCGGCTCACCGGGAGATGCGTTCAGCGACCCCAGCCTAGCGGACGACCAGGCAGGCTTCATGCACAGGCAGTTCGGGGCTATGCTGCAGCCCGGGGTGAACAAGTTCTCCCTGCGGATGTTCGGGAGTCAGAAGGCGGTGGAGCGGGAGCAGGAGCGGGTCAAGTCGGCTGGTTTCTGGATCATCCACCCATACAGCGACTTCAGGTAAAAGCACGTTGGTCCGGGGGTGGGGGGGTCGTATGGGCTTTCGAAACTGTCCTGATTACGAGAGGAGAGGTGTGTCGGGCGGGGGGTTCGGGTTACAGGGTTTACATAACAGCCCCCTTGAAATGCCTCCATGCTGGCAAGAATCCGCGTGATGTTTACTCTCAGATTTACAGACTCGGATTAGCAGACGCGGGCACACGGAGACGCAGCGAGTGGGCAGATGCCGGCAGGTGAGATGCATGGGCATTAGGGAGAGCGGTAACGTGACGGGTGAGACGAGGGACCTTCAGTGGGTACAAAGCCGGGTGTGCGCGTTGGGCCAACTGGGAAGGCGAGAGGCGAGCCTAGCGGGTCCTGGAGAAATCCGAAATGAAACTCGAATCAGCGCCCAGTGTGGAGTGGCATATCGGAGCAGCGGCTTCGACGAACGTCCCGTCTTCTTCATTTACTTAGGAGACTCAGGGGTGGCTTGAATGAGGAGCAGTCCTTGAGATGAAGGCTGAGGTGAACAGGGACTGGCATTCATACAAATCCCGGGCCTATCACTGCCTGAGTGCACTTTGCTTGTTCTCCCCATGGAACCACCGGGCGCTTTTTCTCAAGGCTCTCAAGCATGGGTCCAGTCAGTGGGCGACTTGAAACTGGCCCTGTTGTGAGTGTGTGCTGATGCCATCTTCAGCGCTGGTGCCCAGTTTTGGAAAGCCCCAGGCCCCCGCAAACCTAAATTTGATTTTGTGGATCAGAGGCTCCATCAAATGGATGTTAAAAGTAGGATTGTCATGTGGGTGGACAGCCCCTAAAGTGTTGAAGTATAAGGTCCAATGTTGTGGGCTCAGTGCTCACTCTGCGGGTCACTATGGCGCTCAATGCTGGCACTCGATGATCGCCCCGTACTGCTCCGCCAGTGACGTCTGGGTGGATCAGTGAGTGTGCCCGTCAGTGATGGGCTGGCTCCTGCCTCCCCTGGGTTCAGCACTGACATGCTCGGATGTCTCTGTGCTCCTTATGCCCAGGTGTTCTGTGAGGTGGCAACTGATGCCCGTACCCCTAAATGCCTCGCAGCTCCCGAGATTTGGGTTCAACTCCCTGCCTTTGCCTAAAGTTGTTCACTTCGGGCTGATTGGCATGTTTGTGCCTTGCATCAGGCTCATGGCTCCTTCTTGGTGCCCACTCCTTATCTTCACACCCCCTGTGGAAGAAGCAGATGTGGCTTTCACAGAGATGTCCATCCCAGTAGTCCTCTAATGGTCAGCACTAGCTTCGCTCGTCAAAGTGCCACAGTGTTGATGTGCTGATCTTGCGGTCAGGCAGTTTGTAGGTCAGTGCCATTGTCATACACAGCTGGCAGCTGGGCATCCCACACTCATAGCCATTTGGGGCAGCAGACATAGATGGAGCTAGAGAACAGAGTGGCACACCAGGTAGCCATTTCTGTTGTGTACATGGCCTCACCTGGCCTTGCCAGTCTCGTGTCCGAATTGCTCCATTGGGGTGCCCACTAAGTGCACCCTACAGACTCCTAATAGAGTGGCTGAAGCCTGCTGCGGGCCCAGTGTGCCAGGGAGCAGCCAGCGAGCCTTTTGACATCAACGTGTCTCTTGTAATCTGTGATGAAAATCTTTTCATTGCACGGGATGGCAGCTGTGGGAGAGAACAGTAATCCACAACACAAATGGCTCACTCAGTCGAGCCCAGGCATGGAGCACGGCTGATAGGGTGCCACTGGCTCTCTTCAGGGACACTCCTGATAACAGGCGCTTGCTCCCTCGCTCGCTATCAGGAAGATGGAAATGTGACAGTCCTCTTGCTGTTCTGGATGAGATAAAGATGAGCTCATCCTCCTGGAAAAGGCCCCGGAGACGCAGAGATTAAACGCCGCTTTATCCAAAGGGCCTAGGTGGCACGAGCCTATCTGACCCCCGGCACCAAATCCCTGCGAAGGATAGAGAGGCTTTAAGTGAGTCGCTCCATTTAGCCGTTACATCACCTGGTTTGGAAAGATAATGGCCTACAGGGAAACTGATAATGCCCGCATTAGGGGTCCCATCTGGGAGCAGATGTGCCATTAGTGCTGTCCTGCCCACCCGGCACGTAGCAGACAGACAGGTGACACCCGCTCCTGAGAGCGTGTGGAAACACTCAACTGACAGGCTGAGTCTGATAAAGCGCAGGATCAAAGGAGCCTGCTGTCGAAGCTCTCCTAGTGCCAGTCATGTGCCATGGCACCTTTTCTCAGATGTCCCTCCTTCTCCAGCTCCTCATGCCCTCTTGACGTCTTGTGCCTCGCTCAGCTGGGCTGGAGTGGCACAGGGACCACCTGCTGTAAAGGGTACATTGTATTGGTCAGAAAGAATGCTTGATGGAAGACTTTGGGTTCAAATATCACCTCAGCAGGAGTGGGCATTGCGCAGGTTCTGTGCCACCCACTCACACACACTCACACTAACTTCCTGAAAGGCACTTTATGAAGTAAAGGATGATGGGGGAGTGAGGGTAGCAGTGGCTCCTTTCCAGTCTGCCTACTTGTTCATTTTTTGTGTAGCACCTTCCGTTTGTGACGTCTGCCTATTGACCTACCTTGGTATTCTTTTATGGCACCTTTCACATCCGTCTAGTTTTGTATTTATTGTATGCAATCTTTGATGTCTGCCTCTCTACATATTTATGTATTATATGGCACCTTTCACACCCTGCATAGCCAGCTTTCTTTGTGATCGCGTCAGACAGAGCTGCAGGATGAGCGTTTATCTCACAATTCACCATTTGCGTACTAAATGTCACAATAAGATGGGTCACAAGTGCAGATGCACTGCTAAGTGACATCCTCAGCGTCACACAATGAGTCTGAGGTCCAAGTGGTTCATGGTCCTGGACCACACTGCCTACCTGCCTGCCTGTCTCACGCCCTCTTGTTCCTTCCCACCAGGTTCTACTGGGACCTGACCATGCTGCTCCTTATGGTGGGAAACCTGATCATCATCCCCGTCGGCATTACCTTCTTCAAGGATGAGCACACGCCTCCCTGGATCGTCTTCAACGTGGTGTCCGACACCTTCTTCCTCATCGACCTGGTGCTGAACTTTCGCACTGGCATCGTGGTGGAGGACAACACGGAGATCATCCTGGACCCCCAGCGCATTAAGATGAAGTACCTGCGCAGCTGGTTTGTGGTGGACTTCATCTCCTCCATCCCCGTGGACTACATCTTCCTGATCGTGGAAACGCGCATTGACTCGGACTTTTATAAGACCGCCCGTGCCCTGCGGATCGTGCGCTTCACCAAGATTCTCAGCCTGCTGCGCCTCCTGCGGCTGTCCCGGCTCATCCGCTACATTCACCAGTGGGAAGAGGTAAGCTGGCATGGGGGGGACCTGTGGGTGGTCAAGGGAGGACATGCAATACATGACCAGACTAGGCCCGTCGAGCAGTGGCCTCAAGTGCCATCTGGCTGTCATGGCTGCAGCCCTTCCTCCAGGGTGGACCATAAGGGGTCACCAGTGGCCCCAGAGGATGATGGGAGCCTCCAGAAGGTGGATTGAGAGCTCAGAGCCTGCCTGCCTGCTAACGAGACCTTGGCAGCCTGCCCAGCCTGCTAATTGGCTCACTTTTATTCAATGACAAGGCCACAAAGTATTATGGGAAGCATCTCCCTGTGAAAAATGGAAACTACAAGGTGACTTCAAAGTCGGACTGGGGGGCTGCCAAGCAGATTATCTTTGACATGGGGCCTGAAAGAAGTGATCCCGCACAATGCCACGTGACTCAGCTGTGTGAGCCGAGGTAACCCCAACCTACTGTGCTGAAGCAGGCCACAATGGACCATGGGAACCTGAGGGTTTAGGTGTCTTGTCAGACTTGCTGTACTCAGTGTGCTCTATGGGGGCATCAGGTGGTCTAGTTCTAGTATGCACAACACCAGATCTTGGCCAGAGCTGTCTGATGCTAGTAATCTCCACCATTGGGCGACTGGTCACTTGATATGAAGCGTTGGCCATTTTTGCTGTGTCCTAGTGTCCAGAGTTTAGTCACCTTTGGGCATGGTGTGCTCAGGTGGTGCAGGCTTTGTCCATATGGTGTGTGTTGGCAAGAGCCTGCAAGAGGGGTTTGGAAACAAAAGTGGATGTTGATCAGCATGCAGAATATGAGGAGTCACCTTCCTCAAGTCGATATTTGGCAGATCCTTCAGGCTTTTCTGAAAACTGGCCATGTCTCCTCGTGCCGGTCAATGACCTTGTTATCGTCTTAACTGCTGTCCACAGCATTGACTTGGCGACCTTGAAGCCACTCCAGTGAGACTCAATGTTGGACTAATGGCCTCCCAAGTCCCGCATGTCTTGATGAATTTCCTCCAGGGTTCCCCCTCTACCCTCAGCACTCGCCCAGACTCATGCAAATGAAGCACCTGCCAGAAGGAGGGTGGAAGGTGTTGGGGCAGCAGAGATGAGATCTCAAACTCAGCGCCCACTTAGTTGTCTCCCTGCTGGCAAGACAGAGCCGAGATGTGAGGAGGCTTCTCTGGCTGCCTGACTCTTATCGTCAGGATGCCCTTCTACAGAGAAACAGATGAGAAGATAAATGAAGGGACCAGGAGAGGAGAGAAGGAGAAAATGGGAAATGCCAGGGTGGGAAGCCAAAAGACCCAAATCCAAAACACTGAGCAAACTTAAAGATCCGATTCCATGAACAGATGGACTATAGACACACAAGAAGATCTTTTGTACTGCATGCACAAACTTGGGCATTGAAGTGACTGTGCCACCATCTTAAAAAGGGGTGTGACAATCATACTACATGATGGATTGACTCCTGTCACATGGCACCAACCAGACAGGGTAACTAGGGGCAATGCACTCATCCGTGACCCAAAGCACCATGCAAAACGTCCTGAAAATAACGATAAAGTCATCTAAATACCACAAATGTAATGAGCTGGAGGGCCACAGGGAGAAAAGAAATGGACAGGGAAATGAAGCCGAACACCAAGGAGAAATGTTCAGAGCTGGGAGAGGCAAATACCTCAGGAAATAAAAAAGGAAAGGAGCAGGAATCGGGACGCCTCTCCTCTTGTCAGAGTTTCCTAAGAGACGTCTGTCGTGAAATGGGCAGGGGGGTCGTCCAGGCGCCAATCTTTTCAGCGTGCTCGGGTAGGTGCGATCACTGAGAGCCTTCGGTCCTATGAACAGCACCCGTGACACCACGACCCACCACGGCCCAGGAGCGAATGACACGGGCGAGACATGAGGCCGAGGCTGAAGTGCGGCGCTGGCGAGTCGAGGGGGCGGGGTCACTGCATGCCGTTACAGCGCTGAATCAAAAGTCAGTGACTGAGCCCGGAGATTTCAGGGGAGGTTTGTCTTCTCTTGGCTGCGTTTTAAAGAATGTGCCTGTTGAGACACCACAAAGTGCAGAAAGAGCAAGACCTTGGCACTCGGTCCGATGGCACTCGGTGGCATCACCCGCGTAAAATACAAACAGTGCAAACGTTTTTCAGGAATGATTTCTCAACGCTGATCGAGTTTTTTTATGAAGTTGATTCAATTTGTAAAAAAAAAATAGAGACCGTTCATTTCAAATGTTCAATTTTAAACAAGAGAAAGTAAGGAAGCCGCACGGATTCATTCTTTTTGGACTTCTTTATTCCTCATGCAGCACCATAAAGCAGGAGACCAAGGTCCCCTCCTCCCAGTGCACCCATTATAAAGAAGAACTGACGGCCCTCAGTAAGCCATTACTCTGGCAGTGGCTCTTTCTAGTAATGTTCAGGTGACAAATGTGCTTGACCGGGAAGTCTTCCCACTGTTGCCCTTTTTCATTCTGTGGCTGTTGTTCTTCTTGGCCTCAGTGCGGTGCCAGTGTTCTTAAAAGGGGCCTGCCCTGGTAGACTCCCTTGCCAATTTTCCATATCCTTGGGCGTTGTGATTCCTGTGCCAATCACTTGAATAGCATGTTTGTGGTGACATCATGAGACACAACTTGCAATGCCAACCACAGCACATTTGAAAATGGTGGTGGGCACGGGTCAAAATGAAGACAACAAATGGCAACACAACGATGTGAGTCTTGTAAGGATAAAAAAATCATCAAAGTTGGCTAATTGTTTGTGAAAACTGCAAATCCACACAAACCGTAAGAAGCCATCATTGAGAAGTATGTCAAAGAATGAAAATGAAATCCAATTCTCCATGCGGCACAAGCCTTAAGTGAAGGCACTGATGTGAGCCTCCTGACTGGCGCCCCCTCACCCTGCTTGATGCCACTGGCACAGTCTGCCCCTAACTGTCCTGATGGGGCATGTGCCACTGCTCACTGCTGCCCAGACATCATTCCTGGGGTCCAGCGAGCTGCAGAGGTTTTGCTTGTTAAGCGAAGCACAAAGATGACTAAAATGAACCAAATTCTCCATGTCTGGTGTGCCCAAGGGGTCATGTTCTGTCCCTTTTCGTCAGATAATGCGCCTGGTGCAGCCGAGATGCCAATCTGAACCCACTAAATGCCAGGCGGGCGTGAAGGCAGGTGAGCTGAATGGGGGCCGGGCGGAGATGAACTTGGACCCTCCTGACGTACCAGCAGGCCCTGGGGGGGTTCATTGTTGTGTTTTTTTCAATTCTCTTTCATCAACACCCAAAAGTGACAGAAACCAAAGAGAAATGATGATGATGAGCAGATGAAGAAGCCATGAGGTCAAAACAAAAAGAGAGCAGCAAGTGAAGCCCAACACACAGCAGGAGGACCAGAGACGTTCTTCTCACAAGCGACCAGAAAAGTCCCAGACCTTGACTGCAACACGAACATTCCGGAAATCTCGGGTGTTAAACAGCAAGGGCCTGATGACATCACGCAACTCCATTTGCAGCTGTCAGGTAGTAAGAAAACAAAATGGCAACGTGATAATCGGACCCCATTGGAAAGCGGCCTCCCCCTCGGAGACCCCAGCGTCCAGATGAAAGCGAGGATTGGTGCTGCTGTATATGCGATGGAACGGGCTGAGCAGACTTCAGCTTTCAGAGTGTCGGACATTTGTCACCACAGCAGCTGGAATAAATGGTCCGTGCCACAAAAGAGGATGATCAGGCAGAGTCAAACTTTGCTCATATAGCACCTTGAGACAAGGTAAATAAATGAGGAGGCTAATTGCAGTCCCAGACGAGACAAAGGAGAGATGTGCGGGCAAAGGGCCCTGGGCATGTGCCAGGAGACCCCTCAGCCCATCATGCTTAGCTAAGTGCTCTGCTGTGCCCCCCTAGTTACTTGTCCTCACATCTGTGCCCCTTTCCTCGCAGATCTTCCACATGACGTACGACCTGGCCAGCGCTGTGGTGCGCATCGTGAACCTCATCGGGATGATGCTGCTGCTGTGCCACTGGGATGGCTGCCTGCAGTTCCTGGTCCCCATGCTGCAGGACTTCCCCGAGGACTGCTGGGTTTCACAGAACAAAATGGTGGTGAGTAGTGAGCCAGCACGGGCGGGCGGAGTGAGGATGGTGGAGCCACTAGAGGAGTCGGAAGGAGACGAGAGCAGCTCCCCCTTGGTAAAGAGCCCCTCTTTGTGATGTCTGTGTTCTTCTGATGCCAGGTGGCATACAGTGGGAAGCGCACAGGTGAATGCCATGGGGGCTAAACCGATTTCACACGAATGTGGGAGTGAGCAGCGCTGCGTTGGCAAGTTGGGCAGCAGGTACTGTATGAGTGTGGCGATTTTCAAATAACGGGTGTCTGCTTGTTTCACAGAACGACACGTGGGGCCAGCAGTACTCGTATGCCCTCTTCAAAGCCATGAGTCACATGCTGTGCATCGGCTATGGCCAGCAAGCGCCCATCGGCATGACGGATGTGTGGCTGACCATGCTGAGCATGATTGTGGGTGCCACCTGCTACGCCATGTTCATCGGCCACGCCACAGCTCTCATCCAGTCGCTGGATTCGTCACGACGTCAGTACCAAGAGAAGGTGAGTGCAGGGGGCACAATGGGCACTGGCCAGGGGCCCCAGGAGCAGAGGCGCCCACATTGTTTCTGATTTGCAGTCAAAACAGGGTCCTCAGTGCACACACACACACACACACAGAGTTTTGACTCAACTGGAGCTGTGATAGAAGATTCAAGTGCCACCTGCCAGTACGGAGTTCCAATACTCGACGAGAAACGTGATAAAAGTAGAGACGAGTGTCTCAGCATTAGGAAAGGCGAGGAAAGAGCGAACACGGGAAACGTGGCAGAGCTGCAGGTAAGAAAGCCTCTTAATGTGCTTGTTTGCTTAGATCTCACCCGCCTCGTGTCAATCCTGGCACGTTGCCACTCTCAGGTTTGTTAAAAGGCTTCCTTGGCACAGAGAGGAAGCGGAGGAGTGACCAGTCCCCTCACTGGACATGTGTTGGCATCCCGGGGTCTACTTTTAGCTGATCCATGCCTGTCTTCTGAGTGTTTCCATACTGAAATGTTGCTGGTGCCAAAGCTGCTCCAGTTCCATTATTGTACCTGCTTCTTCTATTTCAAGGTTGCGCAGGCAAATAGCGCCGGGCACAAGGCAACATCTGGTGCTGAGTGGGGTGTCAGAGTGACCAGTTAACCCAACACACACACACACATACACGTCTTTGGGATTTGGGTGAAGAACCAGAGGACAACCAACGCAGAGATATAAAGGACATATGAATGCCATAGACGGTGGCAGCACTGAGGTGCCAGTGTCATGGGGCAGGAAGTAGAACTCAGGTTGTGTTGAAATGACACAACTAAAGAAGTAAATGCCACAGCCTGGCAGTGCCCCTTTCTTTACAGAACTCATTTTCAGGCGATTTCTTATCTACGGCTGAGTGCTTGAAAAGTGCAGATCACACATACGCGCGCGCATGTGCCCACTGGTCTGACCACCCCACGTCCTAATCAGAGGTGACACTTACACACATACTACACCATTCATATTCCCAAAAGAGTTTCTGTCCCACCATTTTGGATTTGCTCGTCCTGCTGAGGCAGAGATGGTGGAGCCTGGACTCTGTTCTCCATCTTCTTCTAAGCACACGTCACCCAGCAGGTCCTATTTGTGCTGTGCCTACTGCAAGGGCCACCAAAGAGTCGTCATGTCAAGAGAGCCCATGAAGGAATGCAGTTCCATCCGGCTGACTCTGCACCACCAGTGCCAGTGTCTCTGTGCCAGTGTAGGGGGACTCAGCAGCGGGATCACCAACTGTCCATGGCCCAAGCGTGATCCTCATTTTCACTTCCGTAAATCTGCGACTTTGGCGGACACAAGTGCACGCTGATGTGCTGGTTGCTACGGTAACCAGGCGGCATCAAACAGCTGACTTGCTTTTAAAGAGAATGAAAGTGACAGCTTGACTCATTTGCTCGTGGATTTTACCTAAAAGGCAAGAAGTGTCTGAAGCGGTGTGTGTGTGTGTGTGTGTGTGTGTGTGTTTGTGTGAATATGAGCCCTCAACTGTGCCCTCTAGAAAGTCCAATCAAGGCAGCTCTGATTGTAAGGCCAAGGCAACAGATGCCAAGGTCAGGGGAAGCTCAGGACTGCTGAGCCAAAGACAGGGGTGGCACTGCTTATAGCTGGTACTACAACTCAGGTTGATGAATTGCTTCCTGGCAATCTGCCTTCCTTGTGGGACCGCTGAAGCTGCCAGATTCATGCCCACACCACGCTGCAAGCCTCCTCTGCTTAACGTGCAAGCCCCTGGTGCCTAATTACTGCAGCCTGGCACGCTGATGCAGATCCTTATTCTGGCATCTTTAAAGTAGAAAGGAAGAAAGCTGTCAGGTTTGTAAGAAAATGAAGTAGGTGCCACGTCCCTGTGGAGCAAAGAAAAGGGCAAAGTGAGAGAGGGATCTGGGCAGAGCAGGCTGATAGGCAGGCTGCCAGCCTGGACTCTTCTGGTGCAGCCATCACGTTGGAGTGCTGGCACTGCCCATCCTTCCCCGATGCAGTACATAACCCCCCCAATCACTCCAGATGTGCTTGTAGTATGCCCCCCTCCTTCATAACTGGTCCCTCTCCAATGCCACCTCAGTGCCCTTGCCAGTCACACAGGCTAATAAGTTGCTGCTTTCCACTGAAGTCTTCCCATCTTTGTCCTTTTCAGTATAAGCAGGTGGAGCAGTACATGTCCTTCCACAAACTGCCCGCTGACATGCGCCAGCGCATTCATGACTACTATGAGCACCGATACCAGGGCAAGATGTTTGATGAGGAGAGCATCCTGGGAGAGCTGAGTGAGCCGCTGCGTGAGGTGAGTCCTCGGATGCTTCTAATGTGTGGGCACTGATAACAAGGGCACCCTGTGGTCAAGTGCTCAGCTCGTGGTATCCGATAGCCCAGAGTCAGAATCATGGTGATACCCACTGGGCATGTGTCCTGCGTGGCTTGCTTCTTTGATGCCCACCTCCAGACCTGTGTAGAGTCCTCTCTTGGCACATCTCCGGCTGGTGTGGGCAGACACCTGAACACCGTTGTTCCCTGTGCTTTTTTCCTGTACAGGAGATCATCAACTTTAATTGCCGTAAGCTTGTGGCATCAATGCCACTATTTGCCAATGCTGACCCCAACTTTGTGACCTCGATGCTGACCAAGCTGCGCTTTGAGGTGTTCCAGCCAGGTGATTATATCATCCGGGAGGGCACCATCGGCAAGAAAATGTACTTCATCCAGCATGGCATTGTGAGCGTGCTCACCAGAGGGAACAAGGAGACCAAGTTGTCAGATGGCTCCTACTTTGGGGGTAAGCGCAGGTGGACGTACTCTTTCCTGTAGTGCCATGCCGGGTGTCCCTGCCCTCATGCCAGACAATCACGCCATGTCTGTTCCATGCAGAGATCTGCCTGCTGACCCGTGGACGGCGGACGGCCAGCGTTCGTGCCGACACCTACTGCCGCCTGTACTCATTGTCTGTGGACAACTTCAACGAGGTCCTGGAGGAGTATCCCATGATGAGGCGGGCTTTCGAGACCGTGGCGCTGGACCGGCTGGACCGAATAGGTAAGGAAGCCATAGCTTGACTCAGGGTCAGAGTGGCATGGCTCTAAGGAGACCCACACAGGTGGCACAGGAAGACGATGGCAGATGGACTTGTGCAGATAGCTGCTATCTCAATGCCAAGAAAGGGTAAGGTGATGAGTCCTGCTTTTGTGCCCTTTGGTGTTATTTCCCAGTTGAATGAAATCATCTCCACTGTGATCATCTGTTGATGCAGCGCCCCATAGTCTCCTCCATTTTGTCATGCACTGTTTAAGGTGGCGTCCAAGGGGATTGGTAATTCAGCCATTTGGTGAAAGGGTCCTCAGGCCTTTGGGGTGTTTTGCTTTTGCTTTGTTGTTTCTTTTCATTTTTGCCTCATGTTTCACGCTGTGGCGCTTCATCATTTGACCTTGGCCCGTTTTAACGAAGCTTCTCCTTCTTGCCCTCTCATGGTTTCTTTCCTTTCCCAGTCCTTGTGGCGGTCTTGTTGGACACACAGGCTGCCTTTGCCCCCGCCATGCGAAGGTACTCCACAGGCTCGAGTGGCTAACCCCAGAATCAGAGCTGGAGGGAGCTTCCAAGCCTGAGATTCTTACAATTACTCCTTAAATTGGCACCAATCAACGAGCGTGCCATGGTCACCAGGCAGCAGCACCTATTGGGACAGTAGAAGTCGAGGAGGATGTGAGAGGCGGCCGACGGCAGGACGCTATCAGCAGGCCAGCGCCAGGGTAACTGGAAAATGCTGGACTTGAAGACAGTGGTGATTTGGAGACGTCTAGGTTTCCACTCTAAATGAACCACATCACCATTTTGCATTCTGTCCTCAGTAACAGGTGCCGCCATTTTGTGTTTGTTGTTGGCAGTAACAACTTCTGAAAGTCACAAAGCGTGACGTCACCGTTTAAGATGGCCGGCACCAGTCTAGTATGGCGACGATGGGAGAGCTCAAATGCCCCCTGAGCCCCCCGCCAAACGACCCGCGAGCAGCAGACTGGACATGGCTGTGGCACATTGAGCTTTTCAGAGCCTTGTTCGGTTTGGGTATGAGTCTACAGCCATGACTGAGCCCGATTGCTGAGTGAAAGAACGTAATCCCAAAGTTCAGGTGACCATCAACTCAGAATGACCAGACGAGAACATCAGAAATGCATCTGACGAGAACAGTCCACTCAGCCCACCAAGATGCGCCAATTCAATCCACCGAATTCCCCCAAAGCTCTAAGACGCTCTGGCGTCAACCAATGGTATCACAAGGGTTTGCCCGGGACCACTTACTTCACGTGGCCACACTGCCCGGCTGTGAATTTGAAGAGTGGCTGGCACCTCCAGCACGCCAAAGGGCCCGGCGAGTCCCACGGGCAGCACTGCTTATTTCTGCTTGAGTCTAATCAGCTGAGCCCAAAATAGCTCACATTGAGGCTGTTGATTGTTTCCTGCTTCCAAATTTGGACCTTGGTTGGCACCAAACATCCTGACACAGGAAGGGCTCTGCCAGTGCATTTATGGCTCATATCAAAAAAATCTGTTGACTCCAAATGAGCGAGGGAAGTCGATGTGCCCAGAAGGGGATGGTGGTCAGGGAGAGGGCCCTGCCGCATTCAGCAGACACAGGCATATCGAGGTGCCAGGCCTTGCCCAACACTCACTGTCACTTCTCTCCAACAGGCAAGAAGAACTCCATCCTTCTGCACAAGGTGCAGCACGACCTCAACTCGGGTGTCTTCAACTACCAAGAAAACGAGATCATCCAGCAAATCGTTCAGCATGACAGAGAAATGGCCCACTGCGCCCATCACCTGCAGAACGCTGCACCACCCAGCTCCAGCTCCACGCCCGTCATCTGGACTCCTCTGATTCAGGCTCCACTTCAGGCTGCTGCCGCCACCACATCAGTGGCCATCGCGCTGACCCATCACCCTCGCTTCCCTGGCGCACTCTTTCGGCCACCAGTCTCAGTGCTGGGCTCTCTCGGCAAGCAGCCACCCACGACGCCCCGGCAGCTCAAGAGGTTTCACTCCTTTGTCCCGTCTGCCCGTCCCTCGCCGTCCAGTACGCCATCCCAGTTCCAGACCCCGGGCCTGGACACCCCAACGCTGGCCTCCTTCCAGGCACATCAGCCCCCAGGGACTTCAGCCTCGGCGAGCCTGAGCCAATTGCACCATGCCTCCATGAACTCACCCCAAGGCCCGAGTGCCGCCTCCATCTTCACCTTCGGCCAGCTCCAGCAGTCTTCATCCGCCTCGTCTTCCTCCAGCGTGGCCCAGTTTCAGCAACATAAGCAGCGCGATTTGAGCAGCCTCTCCCCGGCGGGACCCGGCTTCTTTCAGCAGGACACGTGTGCTTCGCCTACGGCCTCCCTGCTCAGTCAGCTGCAGGCCTCACCCCGGCTGCCCCAAGGCTTTGTGGCGAACGCCAGGACTTCCAGTGGCCTCAATCTCTTCCAGACTCCTCCGTCCGGCACCCCTTCTGGCCTGGGCTCTCCATCCTCGGTGCAGGCACGTGGCTTGGCGGGAGCACCTCTGGGCTCGGCGTCTCAGCTTCATCTGGTGGGCCCCAGTTCTGCCGGGGCCTCCCCCAGCTACTCGCCTCTTGCCCCGAGCCCCTCGGTGCTCAGCAGGACTTTCCAGGCCAGCGGTGTGCCGAGTGAGTCAAGCTCCCACAGTAGTCTGCTCCTCCCACAGACTTGTAGCCACGCAGCGGTGGTGGTGGCCCAGCCGCTGTCCCAAGACATAAGGCTCATGTCCGCCTCCCAGCCCACTCTTCCCCAGGAGCTGACTCGTGGCACCAGTCGGGGGCCCCAGCACTCGTCCCGGGAGTCCGTCTCCAGCTTTGGCGCCTCAGCGAGACCCTGCAGCTCTGTGCCCGGCCGAATGACTCTCCCCAGGCAGATGTCGTCAAGGTCTATACCTCAGACACCAAATGTGGGGACCGCCCTACCCCTGACCTTCCTGCCCCCCAAGAGCTCTGCGGCGTTCCCGGCTGAACTCGAGCCCGTGCGCTCCAAGCTGCCCTCTAACTTGTGATGCCACTGTGTCTTTGTTCAATTCTGCAAGATAACTGTGATGCCTGGGTTGTGCTCTTCATTTGCACCCGTAGCCCCTCACTCTTTTATAGCTGCTTGTGTTGGGGGGTGGGGGGGGGTCTGACTGCCCAAAGAAGCCCAAAGCCTTTCCAGATGCCCGTCTTCCCCCATTGGCCTCCCTGCAGGAATTAAGGAAAGAGGTGGTTGAGCCGTGTTCGCAAACAGGGAGACTTGGCTGGCACCTCAACGACAGCGCCACCTAGAGGGCGGCATCAGCAGTAGGTTCCGCTGGCCAGAGCAATGAGCCGGTGATCTATTCCGTAAGCTAAGACTCATTTTTGTCCATCTGCCAATTTCCCAGGTCACAGTTTGGCCCAAAGTGCCCCGGGTATTCTAGGTTGCCAGCCCCACAGAGTGCCCAGCAGGGTCCCAGTGGTTTAACATAGGCAAAGAGAGAAGAGGTGGAGATGAGGAGAGGAATGAGCTTCTCTCTTGGACACACCCGATGTTGAGATGCCACTGGATCACACTGGCACCCTGGAGTCCCCACAGCAGGAGCCCAGTGTGTCTTGCTGACCTCTGTTTGGCCCCTTGTACTGCCACTCCAATCCTTGTCCCTTTACTAGCTGGCAGCAGCAGTGTCCCTAAAGTGGGATCTGTGAGGTGTCAGACAGGAGGGTGAGACCCAGTGTGGCACTTAGGGGATGGGCACAGCTGGCTACTCAGTATTTTTTGCACTGAGCTGCTCCACGGAGGAATGGCTGGCAAACCCGAGGCACACGATGAGGTGCAGCCCCCCTAGCCAGCAGGGGGCAGTAGAGGGCAGCAGGCTCACCGGTGACTGCCTTGTTCCCAGTAACTCTTCTAAAGCAGCTCTCTGCATCCCAAACCAAACTGGAGGCCCATGCTAAAGCAATAAGTTCACGTCCATGCGATGAACATGCAGCTCGTTGTCTGGAAGAGGAAGATGGGCGACCGCACAAGCTGACGTGCCGATATGCAAACTAGCCGACGAGCTTTGCCAGGAGCTATGGAAAGCATCCAATAAAGATGAGCTTTCGATGGCCTCGCGTTTCATTCTTTGCTGACCTTGCGGCGGGGTGGGACCATCACATCATGGCATGTGCCAGGGGCCGTCACTCGAAGAATGGCTGTCCCCAGTAATGGTGAGACCAAGAAAACTGGTACTGAACTGTAGCCTGCCATGGTGATCCGAAAAAGGTTTGTTGGGGTTTGGGTGGCCATGGTGGGGAGTAACATGCTGGGATAAAAAGTGCCACCTGCCCATTGTCGCACTGCATGACGGGCACTCATACATTTTAACTTGGGTGCCATTGAAGGGAGTGGTATTCCCTCACAAAGGGAGGCTTGGCAACCTCCATGATGGGGCAACACTGGCCTAGTCGGGGAAATGAGGGTCTACATGTGGCCTGTCACGCATTCAGCTTCGTAGGTCTTTGAGCAGACCACCTTCCGTCGTCTGTGGCTCACCTGTCCTGCTCCATTAGCCCCGAGTGGCTCCTCACAATGCCTACTGGCTGGCGCTGCTCATTCCAAATGGAGGGCGTCCTCCTTCATGGAGTCCTGGAAGTGACTGCTAAGGGCGATCGAGCAGAGTGTGATGTCGAGGCCCTCCACAGAATGGGCTCCTGTGCCACTCTAAGCAGAGGCGAGGCGCGTGACAGCAGACTCACCCTAGCCTGGCAGATGAGACCCAACTTGCCCTGGGTGTGCCAGTCATGTTTATCTTTCAGTGCCTCTTCATTGTACCGTCCCTGTCCCCAAATCACACAGCACCAAACACCCCCACTCCTTAGTCTCCAGCAAGCCAGGGCAAGTTGGAGGTGCGAGGAACGCCACATAGCTCAGGTGTCCATCAGCTCCGCTGACAGCCATGAAGGCTTTTGCCAATGAAGATGTGCCCTCTGGTGCCCCCTGCTGCTCTCTCTATAATTCTTGGCCTCAGAGGTAAGATGGAGGGCACATTACACCTCATGCCTCACCCTCCTGTCCATCTGCTCCTCGTATCTCCGCACACATTTTTGGGGTTTGGCAACGCGATGGCACCCCAAACTTATCAGTGTCCATCCATCCACAGCCTCACCTCAAGCAGAGGGGCCTCATCATGCCTGTCAGGTGGGCACATGATGAGTCTCCATTGTGGGTGACCTCAACACTGTGGCAGGGATACTGCCCTGTCCAACAAGCTCATCTGGTGCCCCCCACCACACCATGTTCCTCAGAGACAGACAGCCAACTCACTTCTTATCTTTGACCTCCGAGCAGCTTTGGTGGGCCGGTCAGGACTTCTCACCGCTCAGCCTTGTTCCGAAACCTGTGAAAATGAAGGCAGTTGATCATATCTGTCCATTGAAGCTGCCTTTCTTCAAAGTGTCTGTGCCCGAGTTTGGCATCCTGTCTGGGCCTGGCATTTGCTTTCCACCCTGACATCATTTGATGTGATGAACCTACAGAGCGGATGTGGTGGCAGCCCTGCTCTCTGTCGCCTCCAGTGGGCAACAGGAGAACTGCACCTATGCTTTGTGTGTGCTGCTCTGGGAGTGGGTAGCGCTGGCATACTCTGCTTTTCCCAGTAACTTTACTGTGCCCTGCACATGCCAGTGTCAAATGCCATTCTTTTGCTTCCTTCTCTTTCAAGCCTCATGATGCCTGAATGCCACTCCACACTGGAAGAAGGTGCCCACATTAGGGGTCATGACTGCCTTCCAAAACTACAGTCCACCAATCACCACCAATTATACCAATGAGGTGACGCTCCTCAAAGCGCCGTCTTTTGAATGACATTACACCAATTACTCTGCCCGTGCCATGCCCTTAGGAGAAGGACAGATGTGCAAGCTGTACCCGGATTGCCAGCAGGCCAGCTGTTGAACCCCTGACACCAAATGCTTGATTTTAGGTGACCACGAGCACACATTTTAATTACAGAGCTTTACTGGAAATGGACACAATGCCCAGATTCATATCATTACAAGTTCCAGGGAGTAC
This sequence comes from Erpetoichthys calabaricus, assembly GCF_900747795.2. NCBI lineage: Eukaryota > Metazoa > Chordata > Cladistia > Polypteriformes > Polypteridae > Erpetoichthys > Erpetoichthys calabaricus. Next base: position 100,730,164 of record NC_041410.2, on the reverse strand, counting down.
CAGATCCCCAGGTGCCATCATAATGGCCCAGACAGGCCAGTCTGTGTTTGTGGACCAGTGACCTAAAGGGACCCAACTTCAGGTGCTGAAGTAGCCAAGACAAGCCGCAGACAGTTGAGACGTGTACCCACTTTGAAGATGTGGCTGTGGCATCAGGGCAGACGCCAGTCTTTTACTCAGTGTCATGGTGCCATCTGCTGGCTGCTTAATCAAACATGAATATCCAGAACCTCTCGATATGTCGAGGACCCGTCTGCCAGCACAGTGAGCAGTGACCACTCATAGACGGCAAAGCAAACCACGAATGAACGCCTCGATCTGGACTGGAGGTTTAGGGGGCACCCACGTCTTTAAATGCCGGAATCCACTGACTTGACTTCTCTCCTGTCTCCTTGTCTTTCATCCTTGGAGAAGGAAGGGCGACTCTTCCTGCAAGGGGACGGCGGAGGAAGTGGAGGAAGGTGGGCTTGATGTGACACCATCTCACCAGCAGGTGGCCGCAAAAGCGCACGAATGCGCATTGTGCCGCGCTTGGAGACGGGGAGGTGGACAGTGCGCCTGCGCAAATCAGTGCGCTAAGCGAAGAAACGGAAAGGCAAAAGTCGATAGTCGACATTTAGCAGTGGTGGCGGCTGACAATAGCTGGTCGATATGAAAGTCACGTAGAAGCCAACACCACCCACGAGCGAAGTAGCGGAAGTGTGCTGAAGACCCCCAATGCATTTCAATTCGCGTCTTTTTACTGATCATAAAAAAGCAAGTTTACGGGGGTATTGGAGGGCTTTGGCTACGCGGATATTAACTGGGCTGCCCTGGCACTAGAGCAGGAGTTGTTAGACGGAATCAGCAACTGTTTGTGACACACCGACCTTTTGGGGGATCGTCTGTCTGGATGTTGTAATAATCAGGATGGAATTGAGGGCACAGTGGTGATTGGGCCACTAGGATCACGTGACCATAATAGAAACCAATTCTCAGTCTTTGGAAGGGCGCCGATGCAAAGACTAAAACTGGTAAGTTTAACTTTGGTAGGGCAGATCTTCAGCAGATGCGGTAAAGTCCAAGGAGGGTGGACTGGGACAGTCGAGGGGCAGGGGAACAGCTGTAAAAACAAGTAACATTAACAGTGGCACCCGGGACATACGTGGAATTCATAGGAAATTTAGGAACAAAAAAAGAAAACGGCTTCTGAACTCTGTCTGGCAGTTGATGGTAATTCCGGTGGACTTTCGATTGTCAGGCCTCCCATTGTGCATTCAAACCTCATCCATGTAATTCTTTACATTTTTTGACATTGCATTTAATAGTTCAAGTCCCTCTGTGATGATTCACCACATTCTCGAAAATCTGCCAGTCCAGCCATCTTGGAGTCATCTACAATCTTAACCAACTTATTATTTATTTTACTATCCGAATCGTTGCTATATATTATAAATAGCAGCAGCCAGCACTGACCCCTGCAGTTCTGATGAGGTTCCTCGCACCATCACCCTCTGCTTCCGGTGTCTGAGCCAATTCTGCACCCACACCCTGAACTGGCATTTCTTTTAGTTTGACGCCCAGCCTCTCATGTGGCACCTCATCAAAGGCTTTCTGAAAGTCCAGATACATCATCTCATCTCCTCCTCGCTGCTCGGATCCTTTTGTTTCCTTCTCATGGAATTCCAGCCTGTTAGTCAAACACGACCTCCCTCCTCTGACCCTACGCTGACTGTCCTGTCCTTGCCATGTGCTGCTCAATCATATCCTTAATAATTCCTTAAATGAATTTTCCTCTGCTGCACGTTAAGCTTACTGGCCTGTGGTTGCTTTGATCTGCCCGCTCACCCTTTTTCTATAACGGGATAATATTTTCCATTTTCCAGTCGTTCGGAATTTCATCAGTGCGCATGCGTCAAGGGTTTCTATCTGCACTCGCTAACCTCCTTAAGAACTCGAGGGCAGATATAATAATAATAATAATAATAATAATAATAATAATAATAATAATAATAATAATAATAATAATTCTTTACATTTATATAGCGCTTTTCTCACTACTCAAAGCGCTCATATGATCTGGTCCTGATGACTTGTTTGATTTCAGCCTATTTAACGTGATCAGCTCTTTTATGTCTACAATTTCCAGCCGATTTGCAGAGCCGGTACTGTGGAAGGTCACCCCGACCTGGTTGGGTTCGAGTAGACGGCCACCATCTCACTTGACACCCGCTGGCATGAGCAGTGGGAGTTCTCGCAGGCAGAAGACTGGACAAGAGTTGTGTCCATTTGAATAACTGGCTTTCAACCGCTTCACGTTAATATCATAAAGCGACCCAAAAGCTCGCTCGCACCCGACACCATGTCCATGAAACCGAATTTAAGATCGGAAATGTTCTTATTGTAAATTAACACACACACAAAAATGAAAAAAACCCGACGAGTAAATAAGGCAAAGAGAGCCCAGTGAGCTCGCTGGAGTCATTCATGCACAGGACGAAGGTGAGCGCGACGAGCGCAGTGCAATTTAGTAACCGGTGCCGAGCTCGCCTCGGCCATCTTCGGTAATCTCCGTCCATTGCCTCGCAGCCTTCGGTGTCGCGCATGACTCATCCACCTCACTACGTCTTAACACGGCCTGGAAAGTTTGGCCTCCTCTCCTCGTCATTTTTCGCAAATGTCCGTGAATCTCCGCACACCTTTCAATAATTCCCGGGCGTGTACGGAGAATGACGACGCTTCCAGTGCCCCTGATAAGGAGACCCCCACCCAGACGCTGTGACCCACCTGGCACACATTCGGGCCCTCTGACAATGGCAGCCGCTTTCCAGTGAGGTTACTGAATTCCTGAATTTGTGGAGATGGCGCTTCCAGTGCTTATTTAAGATGTTGGCGACAGTGACCAACCCCCCCCCCCCCTATCATTAATTAGCTGAGATACTGCCCCCTGCAGTCGATTAAATGCTAAAACGTCCATGACGGAGCCGCTCAACTCCTAAGATGCTGGTGACGGCGCCCCCTGCTGTCGCTCCACTTTGTCGATGTAAGGTCACCTCCTGCTGTCACCTCAGGTATTCTCGCACGGCTGACCTCCTTGCCTGGTGTTTCATCATCAGCCTCAGATAAGACCCTGTAACCACAGCCCACCCCCCAAACCTTTCGCACGTTGATGTCCTTGGCGCCTAACCCTTCGCTTGACCCCCAACCTGTTGTCACCCGTTGGCCTGTGGGTTTGGGTCTCCACTTCCATCTTTTTCATGTCTTTTCCTTTTTTCTGACATCACCAACAACGTTTATATATACAGTGTACTGTATCCAGAAAGTATTCCCAGCGCTTCATCACTGTTTCCACATTTTGTTATGTTACAGCCTTATTCCAAAATGGATTAAATTCATTTTTTCCTCAGAATTCTGCACACAACACCCCATAATGACAACGTGAAAAAAGTTTACTTGAGGTTTTTGCAAATTTATTAAAAATAAAAAAACTGAGAAATCCCATGTCCATAAGTATTCACAGCCTTTGCTCAATACTTTGTCGATGCCCCTTTGGCAGCAATTCCAGCCTCAAGTCTTTTTGAATATGATGCCACAAGCTTGGCACACCTATCCTTGGCCAGTTTGGCCCATTCCTCTTTGCAGCACCTCTCAAGCTCCATCAGGTTGGATGGGAAGCGTCGGTGCACAGCCATTTTAAGATCTCTCTAGAGATGTTCAATCGGATTCAAGTCTGGGCTCTGGCTGGGCCACTCAAGGACATTCACAGAGTTGTCCTGAAGCCACTCCTTTGATATCTTGGCTGTGTGCTTAGGGTTGTTGTCCTGCTGAAAGATGAACCATCGCCCCAGTCTGAGGTCAAGAGCGCTCTGGAGCAGGTTTTCATCCAGGATGTCTCTGTACATTGCTGCAGTCATCTTTCCCTTTATCCTGACTAGTCTCCCAGTTCCCCACAGCATGATGCTGCCACCACCATGCTTCACTGTAGGGATGGTATTGGCCTGGTGATGAGCGGTGCCTGGTTTCCTCCAAACGTGACGCCTGGCATTCACACCAAAGAGTTCAATCTTTGTCTCATCAGACCAGAGAATTTTCTTTCTCATGTTCTGAGAGTCCTTCAGGTGCCTTTTGGCAAACTCCAGACGAGCTGCCATGTGCCATTTACTAAGGAGTGGCTTCCGTCTGGCCACTCTACCATACAGGCCTGATTGGTGGATTGCTGCAGAGATGGTTGTCCTTCTGGAAGGTTCTCCTCTCTCCATAGAGGACATCTGGAGCTCTGACAGAGTGACCATCGGGTTCTTGGTCACCTCCCTGACTAAGGCCCTTCTCCCCTGATCACTCAGTTTAGATGGCCAGCCAGCTCTAGGAAGAGTCCTGGTGGTTTCGAACTTCTTCCACTTATGGATGATGGAGGCCACTGTGCTCATTGGGACCTTCAAAGCAGCAGAAATTTTTCTGTAACCTTCCCCAGATTTGTGCCTCGAGACGATCCTGTCTCGGAGGTCTACAGACAATTCCTTTGACTTCATGCTTGGTTTGTGCTCTGACATGAACTGTCAACAGTGGGACCTTCTATAGACAGGTGTGTGCCTTTCCAAATCAGGTCCAGTCAACTGAATTTACCACAGGTGGACTCCAATGAAGCTGCAGAAACATCTCAAGGATGATCAGGGGAAACAGGAGGCACCTGAGCTCAATTTGGAGCTTCATGGCAAAGGCTGTGAATACTTATGGACATGGGATTTCTCAGTTTTTTTTATTTTTAATAAATTTGCAAAAACCTCAAGTAAACTTTTTTCACTTTGTCATTATGGGGTGTTGTGTGTAGAATTCTGAGGAAAAAATGAATTGAATCCATTTTGGAATAAGGCTGTGACATAACAAAATGTGGACAAAGTGATGAAGCGCTGGGAATACTTTCTGGATGCACTGTATGGTGCCTTGCAGCTGGACGTCTAAGTCAAGGGGCCTTATAAATGGAAATAAACACAATAATCAAAGGAATGAATGATAGTAAGATGTGTCACTGTCCTGCCGGACTAACCGCAGCTTGACGACCAGCTTAACACGGCATCTTCATCATCTTCAGCCTTGCAGTGCTTCAGCTTTCGGGGTTTGGGCAAATCTTAGCCTGAAGTGCAGAAGGCACAGGTGCAGCCAGTGCCAAGGAAACCCAGCAATCTGACTCCTTGAATTGTGCTGCCTTGGGAGTCGTACTCAAGAGCGCCACCACCAGGCAAGGGGCCCCCAACAAATTCTCCTGGGGCCTTATGCCCCTTTCCGTCTGGAGTTGGTCTTTGACTTTGTTTTCCTCTCTTATTGCCGTGGCGTCCCACTACTGCCGCTACCATTAAGCACTCACTTGGTGAAACTGTGGCACGCACAAACCGTAGGTATGGTCAGGCCACTAGGGGGCACAGTACCAACTCTAACACAAGAAGAGATGAACAGCAGCGCCCCTGAGTTAATCTGCACACTGGCCATGCCACTACTCAGAGTTAGCCACTAGAGTGCAGCTGGTGCCCAGGGTCAGACTGGCATCATCCCCAAGAAGGGCACCTGAGGGCCTAGCCATTCAGCATGTAAACTGTGTGCCAGCTCACCAGCATCACTGGACCGACACTGGGTGAAGGCCCCCTCGACAGTCGTTCCAGAGAGTGACTCCACTGTTGTGCCAGTGACGCCATAACGCCCTGGTGCCATCCTTTTCGAGCACACCAGTACAATAGTTGAAAACACACACGGGTGAAAATGTTTGTTTTTTATTCACAGGAGTGATGACACACAGCACACCCAGAAACACAGACAGCAGGGGGCGCCCTCGAACCCCAGCGGCACAGGCCTGCGCTCTGCTCCTTAGTGCTGAGGTCTCCGTGCGTCTCCAAGGGGAGCTCGGGGACACGGCCGCTCCTGACGCGTCACTCGTCCTTGGCTCTCGGAGGCAAGACCAGGCCACCGCGGAGGCTCGGTGGTCCTCTCGAGGCTAGTCACAGTAGGCAAAGGCATGTGGTCCAGCGCCCCCTGCAGGCGGCACCTCTCAGGACTCCTTCCTGGGTAACCTGGCTCCTGTCACTCTTGGGGAAGGCAGGGACAGAGAGAGGGGGTGTCAGACTGCGATGGCCACCACCACCGCTCTGTTGCCTTCAGCCCGAGTAGACCTGAGTTCCGATCACACGCATGATCTCCTTCTGGATTTTGGGCTCCTGAGTGTTGATGTTGGCGTCTCCCACCTGGCCATCCTCGTACCTGCGGGACAAGCGGGGGCACACGCGTCAAGGGCATCCCCTGCATGTGATCGCCCCTCCGTGCCTCGAGAATACTCACACGAAGAAGAAGCGGGTGCAGACGTGGTCCGACACCGGGCACACCCAGATGTTGCCGTGCTTCTGAAGGTCTTTCGATGTTATAACTGAAGGGGAGAGAGAAAGGAAACGGAGGGGGCAGCGTGAGCTCAGGGAAGCAGGGGCCCCCCTTCAGAGTCCAAGAGAGCTTGGCAACGCCACTTCTTACCCTCACAAAGCGCAATGCAGTTTAAATTGCGGCTCTGAAGGAACCTCGACTGGATCGGTCGGCTCTGCAGAAGAAAGGACAAAGTGGTCGAGCTTGCACAGGCTGCCTGGCACCTCTTCTCTCGGTGCCCACCACCGCCTCCCTGCTAGCCATACCTGTGGGATGGTGTTCATCCTGTTGTAGCGCTGCACCAGCTCGTCCTTTGAAGGCATTCGGTGTTGTCCTTTGCCCATGCCTGCCGGAGAAAAGCATGAAAGTCGGTGGACCCCCAAGTCCCCATTGCCACCTCATGCACTGGCCCACCCCTTGGTTCAGAGCTCGAGGGGTGGACAGCTGCAGGCCACAAGAGAGAAGTGGGCGCCTACCTGAGTATCCGAAGGATATGCTGGAGATGGGGCTCAGATAGATGCCCTTCCCGTATGCTGCCCCGTGCAGCTTGCATTGAAAAGAACAGAGTGAGAGACAGCGCGCCAGGGACACACAACAGAGACAGCTCAACAGACATGGGCAGCACGGCGGGCGCAGTGCGCGAGGCCTACCGGCGGAGAGTAGACACCTGCTCCGCCAACGGGGGGTCACGCTACCGGGGGGCCACTGCTGATGGCTCCTGATTGCGGTCAGATGGCAGAACATGAGGATGAGTGGTACTAACAGGCGAGAGAGGCGGACCGGTGGGCATTTGGTCCATGAGAGCTTCTGGAGAGTCTGTAACGTGAGCGGGCTGGCGGGCCGACTGTCCCCCCGTCGACAGCGCGCATGATCTCCAGTCCCAAGCTTCACTTCAGTCTTAAGAACATCACAGTGGGTCACGGGTCACCTGTGTGGTGCCACGCCACTCTGCAACACCACCATCACTGCCCAGGACCTAGTGGCTCTGCACGTGGTATTTTGTACCGACTGGTGCGGTAGGAAGGCTGGCCAGCCGCCTGAGATGTGGCATCCACGTTGGTGAAGGTGAGTGGCGGTGTGGTGTCACTTGTTTCGTGGTCAGATTGCTCTGCTAAGGCCAGAACGGGGCAATAACTGAAAGGTAAAGAAATGAGGCGAGGTGCCAGGGAGGACCAGCAGATGGGGGGGAAACTGGGGAGGAAGAGGCGGAGACCAACAACGGAACTCGGGGAAGAAAAAGCGCAAATTAAGAGAAATGAAGAACACAGCAGTTTCAGTCCTCGATCCAGAAACGGGCACACTTCTAGGAGCGCCATGCTAGCGACTGCACTGCTCTCGCCCAAAATAAGAGACACAAAATGGCAGTCAAAATGGGAAAAGAAAATGGCAGCAAAAAATACAAAAACAAATGACGTTGTAGGATAATAAGAAACAACACAGAAACAAATCAATAAGCCATAAAACACGCGGCAACCAAGCGGCCTGCGTGACTTGTGACCTAATCCAAATCCAAAGTGGCAGGACTGGCACGTCACTAGTGTGGACTGGTGCTAACATTCTGACTTTGGTTTTGATACCAGGACCTCGGTACCAAAACTATACAGAAGCAAATACAGAACCCCGCGCCAGCTGCTTTGCACCCGTGGTCCGCAAACACGCGCGTCTCCCCTTGGAGTCTCCAGCATGCTTAGATTAAAATGTAGCATTTTTCCAACGCCAGGGGGGATTTGGGGGTCCCCCTTGGTAATCCAAGCTGGATGTACTTAACAAAATGCCGTTTCACAAATTGAGCTTTTTCTGTCATTTTTATACCGCATAACCCAATGGCGCCACCATCTTAAAGTGTGGCTCCGTGGTCACACAACGTCACAAAGTGAACATCCAGCAGTCACCGGGCAGCAGCAGGATGCCACCGCAGCCCTGCAGAAAACACCCAAAGTGCCAATACAGCATTGTCGCAGGGATGTCAAATCTAAGAATAAAAAGAACGATGACAGTGCCAACTGCTAAGTCAGTTCTGCTTTTCTAAAATGTCCTGGGCACAGGAGTGGCCTCTGACGTGTTCAGGTCTTCTGGTGATCTGGTGGTCTAATGTGTGCATAGTCAGATGTGTTGGGTGTCCACTTGTCACGTGGGTGGTCAGACATCGAGCCTGTCCAGTGCTGGATTTGTCGGTCAGCTGGCCTGTCTGCTAACTGTGCCCTCTCCAGCAGATGGGCTGGGCGCTGGCTGGGTGTTTTTGTTAGCACCCTCATTTTAGATTTCTTAGTGGACAATCAGGGCCTCTTCTCCGAGGTGGCCATCTTGACTCCTGACACAGTGGGTCACGACAGCAGGAACTCGTCACAGTGGCCTCCGTCGCACGCCAGCTCATAAAGGCCTTTCTGGCAGTCACCAGCCAGACAGGCCTCAGCGCTGGCGGAAAGAAGCGGCTGCACAGCCTCTTTGACCCCCCCGAAGATGCCCATCGGAGAGAACTCTGAGCTTCCTCTACAGCTAGTGGTCCACCCTTGCCAAAGCGAGGCCAACAGATAGCCAAGCACCCAGTGGACGCCATATTCCCCCGGGGCGAGGCAGACAAGGCAACAAGAACGGGGAGGAACATGGCGTCCATTGCTGTCAGAACAAAAGCGTTGGGTGACATCAGCTGGGCTGCCGGTGGGCCTCGCACAGAACCCATTGCAATGAGGAGGAACGTGGCATCCGTTACTGTCAAAATGGAGCAGCTGGGAGTCCTTGTCGCTACATACCTGCAGTTTGGTATAAGAAGCATTGACTAGTCCATTTCTCAGAATGGAGTGCCAGTTCTCTATATGGGAACCACTAGAGCAGGTGCAAAAAAGAGAAAAACAGAGAGGCTGTCAAAAGCAGACACTCATGCAGCGGCCATCTCTACTTACTGACTGCCCAGCGGCAGGAGGCGTGCCATCTGCTATCAGGGGGCCGAGGAGCAGAGGCAGAGAAGAAACACAAAGCGGCGGGGACCTCGAACGTGACACAAACAGGAGAGCGGGCACAGAGGTGGGAGAAGGGCGGGCAGCCTGGACTGTCGTCACAGTTGGTTAAACCTGTGGAGTAAGCTCTGCCACGGTTACACTTATCTCCTGCATGCCACCGGGAGGGCCAGAACAGGGGTTGCCATCCGGGCATCTGACTGCCAAAAGTGGCCTACAGGGCACAGAGTAAGCCTCATCAGGGCCAGTCTGGGGACAATTGCAGTTAGCCTGGCCATTTACCAGCTCCGAGCAGCTGGCTTCAGTGCCCGGCCTGGTGGCCTGATCAGTGACTGCCGTGACACGTGCCCCGTGCGTACCCTATGATGGACTGACGTCCCACCCAGGTTTGATTTCTGCCTTACATTAAGATACCCCCACCAGCAGCTCCCTTGTAGGCTTTGCCACGAGTTTTGCATGTGGCACTGCACAAACACCAGGGCACAAGATTGCACCAGAGTAAAAGCAATGGGGGGCTCTCTGCCTCACGGGCATGTGCTGAAAGGGGACGAGAGCAAGAAAGGAAGCACCCCGTCTGCATGCGCGATCATCTCACGGCTCCTGGAAACCCACTCACTGGAAGGCAAAGGTACTGCCATACAGCTTCTTGGCGGTCCGGAAGCGGGCCTCCTTGGCAGGGGGACTGCTGAGCAGCAGGAACTGGTGGGATGTGTGCATGAACTTGAGTTGCTGTAGAAGAGAAGACAATGAGCAAGACAGACCTTCAAGCAAAGACACCAACCCCACCCCTACCAAGGTTGGGCCATGACACCCAGGGCCCGAAGACGGTCGGGCCGAGAGAAAGCCACAGAGGATAACACGAAGAGAGGGGCACAGTCAGCATGGGTGTGTGACGGGATACCTGACATCTCCACACCTCAGCAGCGGGGCACACTCACCCGGCTCAGCGGCAGCTTGACGATGTGCGACCGGTTACTTGAGATGATCCTGAAAGAAAAGCAAAGGCGCTTGTAAGGAAGAACATCAAGATGACCCTCCAAAGACAGAGGAGAAATGATGAAGGAGATGGCAAGACTGGCACCTCTGTGTCAGGCCATCGACCACGTTAGGACTGCCACTCACCACTGGAGCAGAGGGTGGGCCAAAGGGTCCAGTTTGTCCATCTGTTTCTTAATTTCCAGGTAGGAACCCTGCCGAGAAAGAAAAGAGCCGTGACCCGCGTCCGTTGGAATGCCGGAGGGACCTGGGAGTAGGAGGACCACATCTGCTGGCACACAGCCATGCAGAGGGCATCGAGAGACAAGCAGCCTAAAGGCGGAGCGAACTCACGTACCTGTGTCATCTCCCGAATGGACATCACACTGTCCAGAGCCTTTTGAAGCCTCTCGTAGTTCTTCTTCTGTGGGGACAAATGACAGGAACTCCATCGGATGCCACAAGGGGTGCGGTGGTAACATGAAATCCACGCAGAGAGCCAACGGAGAGGAAAACGGGCAAAAGAAACAACGAGAAACAACGGGCGTGAAGGACACCCTGGCATGAGGTAAACGTGACACAGTTAAGGAAGGAGAGGCAAGAGTGTGACATGTTTAAAGGACGGGGATCCTTGCACACAAACAAGTGTACTTCATGCACTACATGAGACAGATGTGATAGGTGGACAGACATTAAAAAGGCACTATACAAAAAACAGACCGTCAGCTAGGAAAAGATATGCAGAATAAATCTGAAAAGGCACTTTATGATAAGTCGGCGGAGAGAGAAGAGAAGATGACGAGGTGTGAAAAGGAATAAGCACCCCGAGCTGAGGAAGGCACACGGCCTCGGCGCTGCTCTCTCCACTTGGTGGGTTTGTCCTCCCACATCCTCACAGCCTACTAGACCAAAGGGTGAGGAGTGCCAGTCTAGGTGTGTGCCGCCCCCATCCAGGCCTGCATCCTGCCTTGTGGCCTGTGCCGCTGGGAAAGGCTCCCTGAATTGGCCTAAGCGGGACACAGGCTGTAACACTCTCATTTCTCGTGTGTCCAGGGAGCCCTAGAGTTTCTTCTAAGTTGCACTTCATCTTTCTGCTCGTAATTGTATGTTGAGGACTGTGGAGGGGGCGCCCCCTGCAGGTGGGCTGCTGGCTTCGTGCAGGAAGCAGCATCAGCTGTGTTGGTTCAACACGGAAATGTGCCGCTGAGATCTGATACAACTTCTCTTAGCAAAAGAAGAACTCAACTGGCAGAATGATGGCATCCCATGTTGGCTTTCTCATCGAGATCAATTCTGCCATTACTCTCCTGGTCTCTCATCCCACCCTCCCACCAATTACCTTTGGATTAAAGGCCAGGGTCTTGGGGTCGTTGGGGTCCACGACCGAGGGGTACGGCTCAAAGATGATGCTCTTCCGGGGCGACTCCAGGGCAGCTCTGCACATGGCCACCAGCAGGTCCACCACCTGGCCAGAGAGACAAACCACAGAATGTCACTGAGACGTCACAAGCCCCAGGTTGCCCCTGCTGCCTGCATGTTCACAGTTAAAATGCCACCAGAGGCAGCCACGTAAATTTCATCCTCCTTTACTGAGCGTCCAGCTGGAGCTGCAAGGCATGGAGAGACAACTCATCTGTGCCTCGTCAACGTGTGACGCCAAAGGACAGCACAGTTAGTGAGAAGAGCTCTGGACGCCGTCAAACTGGCTCACAAACACTCAATCACTCACAAGTAGGAAGCAGCAGCTCCAATCCCACCGCTCATTGCTAATCAGAGCACAACAGGGCCGTATGCTGAGCGCACATTCGTAGACGTCCACCTACCCTGCCGTCTATCCATCTTGTAAGCTGCTCCTTCAGCTGAGAGTGGTGCCCAGGACGAGGCCCACCGAGGGACACACACACACACACACACCCGCCATTGAGCCCCGTAGCTCTGCAGTGCCTGAGTACTCACCTCTGCCCCAGTGGCCACCTCCTCGGCTGCTCCAGACATGACTCCCAGGGTGTAGAAGGAGAAGACGCACAGCTCCCTCGTGCAAACGGCGGGCTGTGGACAAGAAGACACAGGAGCGTCACTTGTCAATTCCCAGGCCAACGGTTTCCGGCACAACAAAAGGACGTGAGGGGAGCTGGCTCGGTTGGCGCCACATGGCTTGGTCAACACGGGCCCCGGGTCCAGGATGGTGGATCACCCCCAGCATCGGCACCTGCTGCCGCACCTTGAGCATCGAGCCATTCTGAAAGACGTGCTGCTCGTCACACACAACGCAGTACTCGTTCAGAGTTGGGATCCGCTGCTCGGCGTATTTCATGATCTAAGAGAGGAAAACAGAGGAGCATTATAAGGACCCTCAACACGCTTGGCACCAGAGGGGCCCTTGAGAAGCTCATGCATGTGGGCACCTTCACGCCAGCGCACATTTTTACCATTTCCTCCTCGCAGAAGCTGCGGCAGAAGGGAAATGCAAGGCTGATACTGGAGAGGTGATTGGCCTTTGCCAGGAGTACACCAGCCCAACGATGGGCCCACCTGCCCATCCACTCACAGAGTGCCACCTAGAATGAGACCACAGCGCCAAGGAGATGGCAGATGGGCTCGACCAAAGAGCTGGCATGGCATCAGTTAAGAGGAGTGCCTCCCAGTGGACAGCAAAGCAATCCTCCCCTCCCGTGGTCCCCTAAGCAGAGGCACCCGCCAAAAGCCCAGAGTGGCAAAATGGGCAAATGCACCCCTCAGTGCATCATTGCCGGATTTTGCTTTCTTTGTGTGCCCGCTCCAGGTTGGCGGCGCCAGTGAGCATGTGCGAGATGACCTTTAGACCCTTATGCTGCATAGGTAGTGGGCGGGAGCTCCCTCAGAGTCACATGGCATCTCCCTCTCCTGGCAGCTGCTGGCTGGCATAGGCATTTCACTTTGAAACACTAGAAGAGCTGCTTCTCATCTGCGCCTGTGACCCCTGCCTGCACTCACCCCTCCAAGAGACACAATATACCAATGGTCAGCAGCGCGGCAGCAGAGCGCCTCACCTGGACGAGGAAGCCGTACTCCAGTGTTGGGATGTTCTTGCAGTGGCCCCCCGCCTGGGATGAGAAAAACAATTCAATCAGCTGCTTCATGGTAATCTGCGGGGGCGGCCTGGCAGCGGGAACAGCCGCGCTCTGGTGGGTCAAGTGAAGACAAGGGCATTATGGGGGGGGTGCCAGCTCACCTTACTGCATCTCATGCAATTCAATCAGACAGCACAAATTCCCAGCATCCTTTGCCGGGCTCGTGGGCACGGGGGTGTTCACCCATCATCCTGCTTTGCCTAGCACCCGCCTGCTGCCCAAGTGAGGCGAAAACCCAGCAGCGGCAGCCACACTCAACAGTTACATGCTGTAGGGGGCACCACAGGCACTCGATCAAGCCCTTGCGCACCTACCTGGCTGGCGGTGGGGTAGCCAAAGAGCTCTCCTTTGGGGTTCTTCATGGTGCACGAAATGGAGCGGTTCATGAGGCGCGTCACCCGAAGCTCTGGCACGCCCAGCTTGCCCTTCAGAGCCGAGTCCTGCATGAGGGGGAAGCTGGGAGACCTGCATAGAAAGAGGGGACATAAGAAGGGTGGAAAAGGGGGCAAAAGCCAACCAACCACATGAGTTGCTCACTTGGGGATGGGTGAAAAGATGCTCAGGCCAGCTCGAAACTTCTTGATGGTCCCACCAGCCTTGAACCAGCTGTGCCGCTTCTCCTGCTGCGTCTTCAAGAAGTCGTTGCTCAGGTGCTTCCACTGCTGGGATGTGAACGTGCTGAGGATCCTGCAAGGGAAGAAGAGGGCACATGAACGAACTAGAGACCTCACCCGCTGACCTGTGGCTCGGCTGAGGGTCATGAGACGGGGGTTTACTTCTTCAGCTGCAGGCCCAGGCTGAACCCATCCTTGTTGGACGGCTGGAAGACCTCCACAGACGGCTCTAAGGGGAGAAGCAAAGGCCAATGAGCAGTGACAGGAGGACTGGAGTCAGTGCCCTCCCGAGTTCCACCCTGGTATTGATCTACCCACCTGGCCCATCGAGGTACTGGGACAGGGAGAAGCGGAGGCGCAGGATGATGGGCTCAGTTCGAATCACCTTCCACGCTGTCGCCACCTCCTCCTGGGCATAAAAGAGGCAAAGACAAAACAAAAAAACTGCATCATCTGTCGGGGCTGCCACGTCCAGGAAAATGCCATCATCTCTTGAAGTCAGCTGGGCTGGCAGGACATTGGGCAATCAGATGACACTCCGGTCCACCAGGGGAGCCATTGTGAAGTGGAGTCTGAGTGCACTCTATGTGCCCACCGCTCGTCTTTTGCTTCTCTTAACTGGCCCAGCTGACCCACACTGCTTTGAATGAAGGAAAGTGCTACAGGTCTTATTACAAGAACAAGAAAATACGAACACATCACTCCAGTCCTCACGTCCTTACACCTGCTACCGGTTAAGTTTAGGGTAGATTTCAAAAACCTCCTTTTAACATATAAGGCCTTAAATAGCCGAGGTCAAAACAGAACGTGCATTAAGACCTCAAGATGCCTTAGGATTCTAAGGATTAATAAAATAATAGTGGGAGGTTGAGCTTTTAGTTACAGGACCCCCCTAAACTGTGGGGTGGTCTGCCTGCTACTATAAGAGATGCCCCTTCAGTCTCAGCTTTCAGACTCTCGACTTCAGTTTAGCAAATCCTGACTAGAGCTGCTGATTAACTGTCATTAGCACTAAAACAGAAGTAATATGACAGTTGTAATTTGCTACTAACCCTCACCTATTCTGTTTCTCTTCTCGGTACTCAAATGTGCCACTTGGTGGCACTGCCCACCTGCCAAGTTGACTGCTGCCTAAGGTAAAGTCATCTCTGATGGAGGATCGCAGGAATCATCGGGTAGAAGGGTCCTTTCATCGGATTGGCTGACTCAGCTGTGGAATGGCCAATGGGGGAGACAGCTTGATGGCTGAGATCTCCAGGACTCTGAACATATTATGGGATATCATCTACTCTTGCATTCTGCTCTGTACTTGGACTATTACTGTTGCACTATTGTGTTGTATCGAGGATGACTTGTGTCCTCTTCTGTCTATTGTGTCGTATTGACCCCCTTTTTTTGATTCCCACTGCGTACCCAACCTACCTGGAAAGGGGTCTCTCTTTGAACTGCCTTTCCCAAAGTTTCTTCCATTTTTTTCCCTAAAAGAGTTTTTTGTCAAAAGGCAGGGCCTCGTGTGATTTTTGGGCTATACAAAAAAAAAAATTGTATTGTATTGCATTGTTAGGAATTGGCCTGCAGTGTCTAAAGTGCCCCAGGAAGAGGAGGAAGATGACAGAAGGGCACAAGTGACACATGGCATTCTGATTGAAGAGGGGCCTGGTACAGAGGTGTACTCACATCCAGGAAGCTGATGTTAATTTGCAAATCGATGTCCACATCATCAATGGTCCCATACTCCCTGTGGAGAGAGGAACATGTGAGGAAACCAAAAGGCTGGGAAGAAGCTCAGACAAACAGGCCCAACAGGGTGCACTGCCAACATCCTCCTTAGGGTCTCTCTCCCTAAAAACTGGCAGTGCCTCCCTATTCTCCTCCCTTCTCTTAAACAGGTGAGGCAGGCATAAGCGCCATCTCCGTATGCTACACCCTACCCGCTGTCGCTGTTCCCAGGAGATGCTGCAGGCACCAATTTCCACCTACAGAGTCTTTCTAGAACCTTCCTGACACACCTCCCTGAACGACTTCTGTCCCGGCCCCCCAAAGAGCACACCTGACAGACACAGCTGTGTCGCTGTAGATCTCCTTCACTGCTTCAATGTCCACATCCAGCTGTGGATGGCGGTACAGGTCAGCCGCACAGCTTCCCTGCACAGACAGAGAGAGACAGAACATGACAATGGCCTAAACTGCACAAGGCGCCAAGACCCCTGAGCGGGCAGCTGCCTGTCACCTGTATCCCATAAAGGAACTCCTCCGAGTCATTGTCTCCATCTGAATCATCGTCTGTCCAGTACTGACCCTTGACGTCCTGCAGACACAGAGATTGACAGGAGAGCCTCAGCATCGAGAATCAAACAAACGGAGAGCCTGGCATTCAATCGATCTGCAGAGAGAAAACAGAAGGAGGTTGAGGGTTGGCACGACTCCTCGAGGCCCGCTACTCGCCCCCGCCGTTCCATGGTTCTGGCTCACCATCGCCTGCATGCATCAGACGTGCTCTAAAGGCAGGATGGCGCGGCTGCCTGCCATTCTGCCTTCCTCGGTTTCCACGGCAACTGAGATAGGAGACAAAAGGAGAGCTCGATGAAGGTGAAGACAAGCAGTTGGCGGGGGCAGCATGGGAAGAGCGAGCCAGCAGTGCTGGAGGTGGTACCTTAAATGTCATGCTGTGCCAGTCCCACACAGGAGGCTTCCCTCTCTAGTTACGTATAGGGTGAACCTGGGAGGACTGGGGGGAATGTCTGGATATGTGACCTTTGACCTTATCTTGACTGCCCAAGTCATTGGACTCATTGGGTCATGTGACCAACTCTAAACGTGCAGCCTGACGCCAGGGGGGCACTGCCTAAGTGGGGCTTCGATGTTTTTCCTTTCCTTTTGTGTGGCACCACCTTTTGCTCGGCTCTCACGTCCCTCACAATGACAATGGCGCCACTGCGTCTACACCGCTATGAGCCACATAACAGCTGTCAGTGAATGCCAGTCTCTCACTATCTGCTCACAAGGACAAAAACAGCAGCAGCAGCTTCCCAGCCTCTCCAAGGGAAGAATTCCTGCACTTCCACCTGAGCTACCAAAAGGTCCAATGCCAACAGGCTGGCACAGGTGTCCATCCAACACGTGGTACTCTCGGTCTTACAAAGTGGGAATACCTGCCACTGAAAAAGGGACCCAAGTGCCAGTGTGTGACAGCATCAGTGGCAGCGTGAAGCTAAAGCGGAACATGAAGGTTGCCGAAGGCGGTTGTGACACACAGTAGTGGACACCTTGGGGTCACCCCTGTAGGCTGCTCAGCTATGACTCTGTGGCCACTCTGGCAGGGCCATATTGCTGCCCACCTGCAGGGTGGGGCGCACAGTCTTTGTCATCCGGTGGCCGGTAGTGAGAGACAGCGCCCTCAGCAGGTGAAGAAGATCAAAAACAAAAGGCACACCCAACATCATTAAAGCCCTTTTGCTAATCAAATGCCTCCCATTGCCCGTGAAGACACCAAGTGAGCCCCCACAGCCGATCGGACCTCCCTGACAAAAGCAGCCTCAGCCATCTTGATCTGCTCATCTTTGTCTATCTGCAAAGGAATAAAAAGACGAGCTGGCGGGACACGGGGGGATGGCGTACCCCAGAGTACCCAGGACGCACTCACCTGCCCTCTGCGTGACAATGGAACCTGTGGCCTGCTGGCTTGATCCTCTCTTGCGGCGGTTTGTGTGTGGCAGCTCTCCGAAGCTCCGACTAGCTTAATTTGCCTGACAACACAGCCTGCTGCAGACATGCTCAGTGCTGTCCGCCTACTGGTCACGTGACTTCCAGCTGGCTGAGCAGCACAATGGCAGGGTGGGGGCTGTGAGGTGGGAGAGAGGATGCTGAGGGATGATGGCCGACAACGCCCGCCTGCTCGTTCACTTGCCCTTTGACCTGCCCGGCTGTCTTGTCTCCTGGTGGACCTTCGGCTCCAGCTGTCTGTGGTGCTGCATTTAAAATGTCCCTCAGGGCCAGCTCAGTGACTCCCACAAGACCACCGTGCAGTTGTTGAAGTTGCAGAATCTGCAGGTTATTAATTCAGTGCCCAAGCTGTTACTATTTTGTAAAAAGGAAATACTGGCGGGCAGCAGCTGGCCTCCTCTCCTGTTACAAATACCAAGTCCTGGGCAGCTGACTCAAGGCTGTCAGGCGGACAGAGCTCAGTTGCGGGCAGCACTGCCAGCCATAGAAAGCGGCTCTCTGCTCGTGTTCTACTTTATGCAAATTTGCTTGTCATGCTTATGCCACTCGATGATATCACGACTCCGTTTACAGGGTGGCTCTGTGCCATCTTTTACAAAAAAGAACCCTGTAAATGGCACTAGGTTGGCAAAACTTTAGCTCATCTTTTGAATGGCAAAATTCGTGGTGGCAGCCACGCCCACCTGCTTGATTTTATTGGCCCCCAGACATTTAGGGGTACATCCTGTGAAAGACAAGCCCAATGGTCACCTGTACTGGTAAGGACAGGAGGAGTTTGACCAGCAAGAGGAGGCCATTCAGTCAAATCCTACTCGTTTGTGGAGCTAACAGCTAAGCTGTCCCAATGTCTCCTCCAGATGATTTACATTGCTGGCAGGTGAGGTGACCACCACCTTGGGGTCCGCCTGCCTGGGTGATTTCACAAACTTCACTCCTTCCCCACATCTCTGGCTATGTGCAGAAGAGAACACACGACCATCCATCTGTGTGTGTCTTTAACATTTACAAGGCGGGTTTTCAGGTCAGTGGAGCAGACGTGATGCTATTACTGCCACCCCTAATTGGCACTTAAGCAGGTAAAAGATAATCTCCAAGAGCGGGAGCAGCGCACGTCACCCAGAGGCGTGAAACACTGACAACGCTGGCACTGAGCTGCAGTATTCTTCATTGTCCAGGCCCCTGACCAGGACTTCCTCAGCTCAAGTGTCTTTTGAATATTTACGGAGACACTGCATGCTTGCCTTGACTTGACAGAAGTAAGGGGAGCGCTGGCACGCCCAAGGCTTAGGTCACTCGGGGGCTGCCACATCTTCCTGCTTCAGCCAGTGTCCTACTGAGGAAATGGCATATAAAGGAACTGCAAAGTGGGGAGTTTCCTGTAAACCATGTACAAGGGAAAGTGCTACATGGCACAAAGTCTTGCCAGCTGACATAGCCTTTTTTTTATTAATTTAATTCATTTGCCTGCAGGTTGCCAGTTTTAAGAGGCCTACTTTGGCACAACATACCATATTCCGTGTTTTGTTCCTCATCAGCATTCCCAGCTTTACATTAAGACATCAAGGGCACTGATTGTTTTTTTTCAACTTTGACACGACCCTCTTCCACAGTTTACTTGATTTGTGTCTTTTAAATGTATTTAGTTGTTACCAGCTGAGGGTAAGGAAGGCTGCAGGGGTTGGTGCTATCCAGGTGAACTTCTCCAGGCTGGTGATAAGGCTGTCCTGGCATTGCAAGCAATCTTTGCTTCCATTTGGGGACAGGCGTCATCCTAACTGACTGGAAATTTGGACTTGCTGTCCGTAACTGGAAAGGGAAGGGGGATCGCCTGGATTGGGGCAACTACAGGGGGGATACCACTGCTCTCGGTTCCAGGTAAGGTCCTTGATGGGGTCATCCTCAGTAGGATCCGTGATCACTTGCTCACCTACCAGCAACCGGAGCAGTCTGGTTTTACACCTAAGAAGTCGACCATCGACTGGCATCCTGGCACTGAGGGTTCTCATCAAGCAGAAAAGTGAATATCGGCAGAGTTTCTTTGCAGTCTTTGTCGATTTTCATAAAGCGTTCGACTCAGTTGATCGAGCCGCCCTATGGGACATCCTGAGACTTCACGGGATCCCATCGAGGTTGCTGGATGTCATGGCCGGCCTGTACACTGTGACTGCGAGTGCTGAGCAGAGTGGAGGCAGACCCTCTGTGTTTTTCCTAGTTGATTCTGGGGTCCGTCAGGGGTCTGTTCTGCTCCTACTCTGTTCAATGCTTGTATGAACGGGGTGTTGGGCAGAGTCGTGGGGTCCAGCGGGGCATCTGTTGGTGAAGAGAAATTCACGGATCTTGACTTTGCTGAGGATGCTGTGATATTCATGGAGTCAGTGGAGGCTCTGATCGGGGGTCTTGAGAGACTGAGTGAGGAGTCTGAGTGTCTGGGCTTGTGAGGGTCCTGATAAACACCAAGAGCCAGGCCTTTAATGACCTCTTGGGCAGGGCAGTGTGTCTGTCTGCAGAGAGAGCGTCAACCTCATCGAGAGGTGTCTCTGGTGTCTCTTCTTGTGAAGTCAGTAGACGGATTCAGAGAGCACTGGGGGGTCATGAGGCCACTGGAAAAGGGGTGTGTGGCGCAAAAGGACGAAGGTCCAAGTCTTTACAGTCCTGGAGTTTCCTGTCTTGCTGTCTATGGTTGCAAGACACAGACACTAGGCAGTGACCTGAGACGAAGACTGGACTCCTTCATCTGTGTCTCTTCAGAGGGTCCTCAGGCACTGCTGGTTTGACTTTGTGTTGCTCATGGAGTCCCGCATGAGGCTCATTACCTGCACTGTGAAGGAGTACCTGCGTCTGTTACGGCACTATGACCATGTGGTGCCATTACCCGAGGGTGATCCTCATTGTTGAGGACCCGAGTGGCTGGACCAGGCCTAGGGGACGCCCACATAACACCTGGCTGCGGGAGATAGAGGGTCATTTCTGGAGGGTGGGACTGGACTGCGTGTCAGCCAGGGGGGTTGCTAACCAGGATCCCGAGCCATTTCTCCGTGTGGTGGGTGTGACAACACGCTGTACCAGTGCAGGCTCCCCAGCCTGACCTGAGCTGAGCTGACCTGTTGTTAAATGATGTAGTCTTAAGGGGTCAGTTTCAGTGGACATTCGGTGCCTGATCGCTCCAAGATGTCTCGTCTTAGTTCCTATTTAAAGTAAAAAGACCATCAATTGATTTCAGTGCTGTTGCAGTGTACATACAAACAGTCGATCATGATCATCTCTGGACAAGTGCCAGGGCAATGGGCATCCTGATAAAGGCAAAGGAGCAGACAAGCGTAAAGTGCGTTGAAAATGAAGCCCTAAGATTAGATTGGTTGCCTGAGATTTTGACTGATTATATCCGGAAGGTCCATCTTGTGCTGAGTCAGTATGGTGGCCTACCCTACACAATGAAGAGAAAAGAATATGACAAGCAAATCCATGAAAAGCACAAGTCAAGGGATGGAGACCTGAGGATTGCCAAGTCACTGAACATCTAGTCAACTCCCCCATGGAAAGACAATGGCACAGCTGCACATCTGCTAGAGCAGGCTGTCCACAAAAACTGAAGAAGACGAGTGAGGAAGGCCACCAATAGATCTTTGAGAAGTCTAAAGGAGTCACAAGCTATAGTGGCTCAGACCAGGGAGACTGCACAGCCAATAACTGGGCTATTATGGCAGAGAGGCAAAGACAAAAACACACAGGACAACTCGGCAGAAGACACATGGGAGACACTGACATCAGCTAGAAGAAGACTTTGTCATCTGATGAGACCAAAATGGTGCTTTCTGGCCCTCAGGCTAAATGCCATGTTATCAAATGCATATTAGATAGATACCCTCCTGGGTGGAATTGAAGAGTCACATAGTGTGTTGGATGAACGATCTCCTCAGTCTGTTAGTGGAGCAGGACGGTGACAGCAGTCTGTCACTGAAGCTGCTCCTCTGTCCGGAGATGATCCTGTTCAGTGGATGCAGTGGATTCTCCATGATTGACAGGAGTCTGCTCAGTGCCCGTCGCTCTGCCACAGATGTCAAACTGTCCAGCTCCATGCCTACAATAGAGCCTGCCTTCCTCACCAGTTTGTCCAGGCGTGAGGCATCCTTCTTCGTAATGCTGCCTCCCCAGCACACCACCGCGTAGAAGAGGGCGCTCGCCACAACCGTCTGATAGAACATCTGCAGCATCTTATTGCAGATGTTGAAGGACGCCAGTCTTCTAAGGAAGTATAGTCAGCTCTGTCCTCTCTTGCACAGAGAATCAGTATTATTATTATCAAAAACACAGCATCCTCCTCATGAAGGCACCTCAGGCTGTGGGGATTATGCTCTGCAGATGGTCCTGGAAGGCATGTGAGGGTAAAACGAATGCAGCAAAACACAAATAAATTCTGGAGGAAAATCTGATGGAGTCTGCAAGAACCTGTGCCTTGGAAAAAGACAATGACTCTAAGAAGAAAGCCAAAGCTACATGGGAATGGCTTCAGAACAACAACGTGAATGTCCTGGAATGGCCATCAATCCAGCTGAAGAGTTTGTCTAATAAACACTAACATGAAGGGGTGAATGAGATCGATGATTTGGGGTTCTTTATCTGCAATTATTTGTCATCACTTTGCCAAGAACTCTTTTCACTTTGACATTGTCGTCTGCAAACTTCACAGGTCTACTAACTATACGAAAATCTATGTCATTAATATAAATCAGAAAAAGTATCATCAGTCCCAGGACAGGCCCTTTCTGTATTCATCAACGTGAAAGAGATAAATGAAATCCATCGAGATTCATAAGAGCATAAGACATTTGACAAACGAGAGGAGACCACTCAGTCCATTTGTCGCTCATTTGTTTAACTAAGCTGTGCCAGGATCTTATCCAGGGTCTTCTCAAAGGTTCTCAGGGTTTCTACCCTGGCAGTTTGCTCTTGATTCCCACAACTCCTCGTGTAGAGAAGTGCTTCCCCTTCATTGCCACTGGTGTGCTTCACAACATAATACGCCATTAAGATGAAAGAATTCTGCTGGGTTTAGCTTATGAATGAGACTTTTGAAAGCCTGGATTAGGCCCACATCAACCTCCAGTGCCCAAGGTTAAACAGGTCCTTAAGCGCCGTCTGAGCATAATGTCCCTTGATTTAAAGTCAACGGTATAACCTAACATTTTATTAACCTTTTTAACGGCTTCGGCAGATTGCTTGGACAATGAAAATGTCGGGTCAACATAACCCCCTAAATCCTTTTCAGAGGTCTCTTCCAGCGTCTCCCATCTTGTATTTGTAATTGACGTTCCTTTGTAGCACTTTTCGATTTTCTACATTAAACGGCAGCTTCCAAGCATTCACCCAGATGTTCAAATCTTTCTGAACTGTTCTTGCTGTCTCCTCAGTGTCTGCCGCTCCTCCAGTTTCAGTGTCATCTGCAAACTTCACAGGTTTACAAACAACATGAAAATCAAAGTCATGAATACAAATCAGCAGAAGTATCATCAGTCCCAGGACAGAGCCCGAGTGACTCGGCGGATGGCCTCGCTCCACGGACAGTGTCCGCCCCTTGTCTGTTCACCAACCTGAGATGGATGCACTTTTGTGGGTTATCTCTGCTGCTTACAGCATCTGATTTCAGAATGAGTCTTCAGTGAGTGAGGGTCTGCATTAAAGGCGTTTGGAAAGTTAAACGACGTTACTTTGTGTGCTTTGTTTGCTTTTGTCAACTTCAGTATTCCAGTTGCTGTGAGGAATCTACGCCTCAGAAAAACCCTGTGCACAAATCGAGTGTTCTATGCTAGGAATCCAATTCTGCAGTTGTGTTTTAGATAAAGCTAACTTTAATTGCATTATATTTTGGGACATTTTCACCACCATTTTGTGTATCTCATCATTAGGTCAACAAAGTCAAAAGTCAAAGTCAAAGTGAACCTTATTGTCATCTCAACCATATACAAGTATACAGATAGACGAAATTGCAAAGCTCAGTGTCCACAGTGTAACAACATGACGTGCAAATAATAAATTAAAAATAGAATATAAATTTAAATTTAAAACACAAACAAGACAAGACATTGTGCAAAGACAAGACAAAGAAGTAGCAGCAATATTGATGTGTCAGATATAATAAATAAATAATAAATTATAGATATACTGTAGGCAATACAGTAATGATCAGTGTATGATAATAGTTATTTAAGACGTGTAAACAACGACAGGTCAGAATGTTTCACAGCAGAAGGATATCAAGAGTGTCAAATCCTTCAAGGTCACTATGAGATTTTCAGTTCTTTTCTACCCGCACACTCGTCTTCACAGGACAGTGGCTCGCATGTATAAAAGTTCTGTTTTTAGAGGTGGTTGAGGCCGTGTGGAAGGTCCCAGGGGGCAGCATGGTGTTAAGGAGTCTGACAGCTTGGGGGTACAAACTCTCTTGAAGCCTGGCAGATCTGGCTCTGATGTTGTAGTATCTTCTCTTGAATGGCAGAAGTGTGAAGAAGTCCACGTGAGGGGTGTAAGGGGTCCTGCACAATGCTACAGGTCTTGCGGACACTGCATTTGTAAAATATGTCCTGTAGTGAAGGGAGAGGCACCCCAATAATGTTCTCTGCTGTCTTCACTATCCTTTTGCAGGCACTTGCGGTCGGATATGTTGCAGTTACCATACCAGACAGTGATGCAGCTGGTCAGGACACTCTCAATGGTGCCTCTGTAGAACATGGTGAGGATGGAAGGGGGAAGACTTGCTCGCTTCAGTCGCCTCAGGAAGTGTAGTCTCTGCTGGGCTTTCTTGATTAGTGAGGAGGTGTTATGCGTCCACATAAGATCCTCAGTTATGTGCACGCCAAGGAACTTGGTACTCCTAACAGTCTCCACATCTAAACCATTGATGCTGAGTGGGATGTGGGCAGGATGTGATTTTCTGAAGTCCATGATTATCTCTTTTGTCGACATTGAGAGATAGATTGTTGTCTTCACACCACGCAGATAGCCATTCCACCTCATCTCTGTATGCTGTTTCATCATCCCTGCTTATCAGTCCCAGCATCGTCATATCATCCACAGACTTGATGATGTGGTTGGCGTTGTGAGTGGCTGTGCAGTCGTGAGTCAGCAGGGTGAAGAGCAGTGGACTAAGCACGCTGCCCTGCGGCACTCCAGTGCTCAGTGTGATGTTACTGGAAGTGTTGTAGCCCATCATAACTGACTGGGGCCTCTCTGTCAAGAAGTCCAGGATCTAATTACAGAGGGTGGTGTTCAGGCCCAACCTGCTCAGTTTTACAACCAGCTTTGGGAGACAGGTTGGCTCTGGTCACCCTGAGAGTGGCCTTGTCTCCAGATCTGAAGACTGTATTTCTGATCTTGAGCAGCTTGTGCCCTTCTCTCATCATCCAGGGCTTTTGGTTGGCTCTTGTGGTAACATCCTTGGTAACAGTAACATCCTCTATGCATTTGGAGATGTAGCCAGTCACAGAGTCTGTGTACTCCTCCAGATTGATGGGGTCACAATCCATAGCAAACCGCGTTTTTAAAGTGAGTCCTTAGCGGTGATGACAACCCAACCGATTAAAAGGTCATCCTCCTCAACGCTTTCTCATCTGAATTTGCGGGTAACAAACATTTTCTTCAAATGTTCCTTTGACAATTTCACAACTCTTTTCCTTTGTCGTTTCTGGCTTAGACTTGTTCTTTGTTTTTGACAATGAGCTTTGTCTCTCACTTTGGCCTTGCTTGTGGTTTATACTTTTATTTCAGCTTGGGACTTACCATCACAAAATATTCCTTGCTGGAATCTTCTGCGTAAAAGGTTGGTTTGGCAAGATCCTCCTCTCATAAACGCATGCTGGCTGTTATTTAGTACATTTTCAAATGTATTTCTTAATAAAGTTTTCATACTTTTGCATGACACAGAAGTAAGACATATTTGTCTGACTGCCATGAGCCATTTTGTCTCCTTTCTTGAAAAGTCATATGTGCAACTTTCCAGTCCTGTCCAGTATGACTAATAAGGGTTTACAGACAACATCTTTCATTTCTTTCAATACAACTGGTAAATTCCCATCAGGTCAAGGGATTTTCTTAGACTTCAATGTATGGAGGCCTTGAAGCACATTGGACTCACCAACTTGAAAATCTGTGAACCCAAAGCTCATTTTTACTTCTGCATGGAAAATTTCATTTGTTTCTTCCTTTACAAATATTTGAGTGCAACATCTGCTCCGTTCATTTGCTATTTCCTTCGCATGTTCAAGGATTTCTCCCTTTGTGTCTCTGAGGTTTTTTAAATTCTCTTTTATAACTTTTTTGCGAGGGTAATACACACAAAATTGCTTGCTGTTCGTTTTGTCATTACTAACAATTTTTTGTTTTCTCTCTTGACCTTTGAAATGCTTGCTTTGATCTCTCGGGACAGTGTCCGGTATTCATTAAAGTCTAAAGTTAAACTATCTGGCTGTTTCTTCATTTTCTTGTACATTGAGCTCTTCAGTTCACCTTTTTAGTAATACCCTTATTTATCCATCCATCCATCCATTTTCCAACCCGCTGAATCCGAACACAGGGTCACGGGGGTCTGCTGGAGCCAATCCCAGCCAACACAGGGCACAAGGCAGGAAACAATCCTGGGCAGGGTTGCCAACCCACCGCAGCCTTATTTATCCATTTCAGAATACTTTTCATTGTTTTTTAGGAATGTACTTAACTTTGAAGAGACATTATCTATCATTTATAGTTGCAGAGTTTTTCATTTCTCGTTCCGTGGTGTCGAGATACTTCATCATCTGCATAAAGATTGCTTTCCACACATTACAAGTCTTTGTTTGGGTGTACATTTGTGTGTTTACAGGGATGGTCTCAAAGTTTACACTGTTGTGATTCCTGTTGCTTAAAATCTCAATAACTTGGTTTGGTTTTAATACTCCCTCTTTATTGTTCGAAAAGATGACATGTAGACAAGTGTCACCATGTGTTGGGCTTCAAACAAACTGGGTGAGAAGACAGTCATTTGGCAGCAGCACCATTTCAATTTCTTCATTTCTATTTCTGATAGGGAGGGGCGCACCAGTCAATGTTGGGAAAATTCAAATTATCCATGATCATTCTGTCATCCTTGTTATTGCACACATTTCATATTTGATTCAATAATATACTATGGCCTGAAAGATCAGAATTTGATGGTCTGCAGCAAATTCCAACCACCACATCTCTGGCTGTCTTCCTTACTAGCTTAATCCACGGTGATTCCATTCCTCCATCTTGAATTTACCAGCCTCACATATAGGCTCACTCCTCCTTCTTTCCTTGCTTAGTTCTAGTTCATGCACTCTTTCAAATGCTCCTCACATTAAGGGGTAAACATTTTACACAAAGAAAGGCACTTATTGTATTTCCCGGACATTATAACTGTGGTTTTCCACCAGTACCAGAAACCTGGAGGAATTGCACCGAGGCTGATCCCTGCTTTGTTTCCATTACATTTTTTTTATACTTTTCTCAGAGCGAACTGTGAAATTTTGCACTTGGCCCAACTCCTGCTCTGTCATCTGGACCAGGGTGTCTTCACGGATTGCAGGCGACAAGTCTGTGCTCAAAGCTTTGTTTTCCCAAACCCCATTATAAACACTCACTTTGATCGTCTAACCTTGTTTTATTTGTGCAAAAGGAAATGGAGTGATAAGTGTACAACACCTCACCAAAAGAGTTCATCAATCAGTGAAGCACTTGGACACTTTGACCTCTAACAAAGTTCTGTTTCAGGGTCCACATCAAAAAGTAGGGGAACAGGCATTTCACACAGTACTAAAGAGTGCAAAGAAAATGAAAGAGTCAAAGAATTATCATGACAAAGACACTGAAAATACTAACTATGAATCTGTCTAGGCCAAAGGACTTTGTTTTTAAAAAAATGTCTGGAAAATAAACCTTTAGAGGTAACATGATTAAAAAGTCAGTTAATGTTCCAGAGGCCAATATACAAAAGAAATCACAAAAAACAGGATGGTCTTTAAAGTTTTTACTTGTAATGAAACAAAACCTGGGCCATCAGTCTCATTCCGGGTACTGTGGCTGTGAGAAAGTGGGATAATTCAGCAAGCCATACAGACAATAAAAGTGAATAATGTAAAGGAATTTAAACATCTGGGTTGACAGAGGATTGCCCATTCCACTGATTTTTAAAGTTACGTTTAGAAAAGCGGGGCAGAAAAATCAGGTTTGTGCCTGTGAAAACACCGCATTATGTGGTGCTAAGCCACTTCTGCAATTGGGAAACCGACGCATGGGGATTCTGGTGGGTGTCGCAATGTGCATCTGGCAGCATGGAGGATGGCACCACATAATACTGGTACTGCAGTGCAGCCGATTGCTTATTGACAACATAGGACCACCGCACCAGATGGGCATTCGGGGTGTCCGAGTATCTAAAACATACATATAGACAGGAAAACAAGGTGACAAAAATGCCAGAATAGCTTTTCATTTAGGTATCTGCCTTTATTACTCAATAAGGTGATGTCCTTACCAAAAATTCCTGCTGTCAGGATGGTGGACACTGGTTAAGCTCAGGCGCATTTTCTTATGCCAGACCAAACAGAGCAAGAAATGCAAATCTAGACGACGGCTTTTTGTCCAAATAACAGAATACTCCACGGATAATGCAGTTAAGGGTCTGACATTTAACAAAGGCTTTAAACCCCGCACAGCTCGATTTGGGGCGGCCTTCTATTAAGCTAGCGCTAAGTGCACTGCTCCTCCAATCAGATGGAGATCACATTTCTCTTCCCATAAATTTTCGCCCAGGCCGTTTGTTAAGCAACAGAATGCTTCACGGTGCCAAGGCCACACTGACTAAGTACAAATTCAAATAAATCCCGGGCCGCCACTCTACCAGCCCGCTGCTCAGCAACACACTAATCAACTCTGAAGACGGAGCTCCGCCCCCCTTGCTTTCTGCGTGCCGTTCGCGTGATCGCCTCATTCTGGTCCTGAAATGCTGCGCTCTGATTGGCTGAGAAAGAGCCGGCGCGCGAATACTGCATTGTAACAATCCGCGTAACAAATAGGACTGGCAAGCAAGGAAGGAATGTGCCCGACGATTTTAGCGGAACTCCCATCTTGCCGGCCTCCCCGTGCCCGGTTTTAAATCACAGCTGACTTTCTCGCTATACAGTTAGAATAAAATGCTATGGCAGTACTGCGGATTGATATGTTCGAAGCAATTAGTTCCGGCTGCAGGAAGAATCACCTTCAGCTCCAGTCTCTAGCGGCGCTGCAGTGAGAAGCTGAAGAGCCGGGAAGAGAGGTGAGGTGGGTCAGGGCTTGTAGCAAAGCTCCGTAGTGACAAACTGACAATAAGAAAAAGAAGAGAAAAAAAGACCAAGAGAGACGACACAAGTGCGTCGCTCAGATTATAGTCTAGCCGTAGGCGTGGGCCGCCAGTGATTTTAACAAGTGCTTTGGCGCAGATTCACGATGCTGGCGCCTCCGCTTTTTCCGGTTGGAAGCTCGTTTTGGACGCCTCAAGGTCGTTCGCTTCCCTCGTGCGATTCTCATTTGTTTCCATAGATTCACTTTGGTTCCGCTATGTTTTGAGGAAGAGAGACTGGTACCTGTCACCTGAGTCGAGCTTCTGGTCAGTCAGCTGCTCACTTACGTCTCTTGGGGTAAATTCTACGCAGCCATAGTTTGCGCGGAAGAATCGGCGACCCTGGGAGTCACATAGGGTGGTCAAGCATCCCAAGCAGCGGCCACCTTGAAGGACCTGACGCTTCAAACGGCCCGGTTGGGATCTCTGTTCACACGCGATCGCGATCAGGCCTCCAAAACTCGGCCTGCCATACACCCCGTTGGCTGCGACACCGTCGCTGCTACAGGAAATTCATTCAACAAACAGCCGAATAGCGCCCAGGACTGCGGGCATTTTTAGTAATATAGTTTTGGGCGTTTGATTTGTGATTGTAAATTAAGATGGTTGAACGTCCTTCAAGACAGATTTGTATCATCGCAAAGCCCAAGAGCTGCTCGGTAAACTTTAACGGTTTTAAGAAAAGCTCGAAAAGGTGCCCGTGTTTCCGGTGGTAACACCTTGGGTATCACCTTATCACTAGTTCGGACACTGAGGACGTGCGTAACTGCCGGCCCAGACGCTCGTCATACGTGTGCTGGTCTGAAGTGTCTCAACACTAGTAGCTGCATGAAGGTGTGTGGTACCTTATTTAACTCGATACTCTGGTGTCCCAAGTCATACATTGATAGAATATTTGTGTTACCTTCTGATAGATGTCAAAATTCTTTCATCGCCTGCTTTTGTGTACAAATGATCAGTATGAATGAAAAAAGCAGAGAAATTAGTTTGACTTTACTGTTGTTCAGTTAGAGATGTTATAGATAGATAGATAGTCAGCACCCTGGGCTTGTGGTGCAGGAAGAGTGCCATATCAAAATGAATTAAAGTTGTGAGTGCAATGGTGGGACCTCTTTTAATGGTTTAAGGGTCTAGTCTGCATTTGGGTGACTTGTCGCTGAATATGATTGAGGAAGCAGAAATGAGTCCTGCTTGCTAGCTGACTTCTGTTTTATAGCAGACTGCTTTCTATGTCCTTAGTAGATGTCAGTGGCCCTCTAAAGGGTGATGGGCACATATTGAATTTAGATGGCAAAGGGTGCAGTTTCACTTGAGAACCAATTGTGTGTCCTCCTGCCAACTTTATATTGGAGTAGATTTATGTACAGTCTTATGTGTGCTTGACTAATTAAAAATGTTCTTGGTAAATGCCAGCTTTGGGAGCACAGAGACATTAGATCTAGTCAGTGTCTTGAATATGTTTAATAAGGATTTGTGAAATTGGTGATGTCTGGGGGTGACCTTGGAAGTTGACTAGTTTATGGCAGCCTCCCCTGCTGTCAATGTGATTTCATTGATGGCGTGGTGCCATTTCTTCAGTGCTGCTGGAGTGTGATTTGGCTAATTTCAGTGAGTGAGGAGCAGTTATTGAGCGCACATCACACGTGTCCGCTCTTCCCTCAGGCTACTTGCTAAACTGCATGTTGTGCACATTTTTGTTTTCTAAAGAAAGCACTTTTTCCATTTGGATGTAGGCTGTTGCTGCAAGTTGTGTTGTACATCTGGTGGCCTGAGGGCCGTTGTTGTTTTCTTTGTTCATGTGGACATTTTGAAGGGCACAGTTAATGTTGTTGGTGTTTGCTAATCTAAATTACGATCCTAATGCAGTCTGACCTGGAGATGTGCGTCTGTGATGCCCAGAAATAGGGCTTTTAGTTCTGTTGTGCCCATGGAAGGACACTCTTCTCACCAATCCTTGGTCTGTTAGGCTGTGGGGTCTGCTGTCCGTTACCTTGAGGTTGTCACTTGTGTTTGAATTTCTTTCCCATGGAGTCTTGTCACAACCTTGTCGTAGTCTGTTGTTGATTAGTGTTGAGGGTTAATGTAAATGGTGCTCTGTTGTACAGACTGCGTCTGAGGTCTTTACATGTGTGTAGTGTGATGTGATGGTGAGGGCTGGTCAACCGCGGAAAAGGCCCTCAGGGCCATGAGCCTCTGATAGATAGATAGATACTTTATTAATCCTAAGGGGAAATTCACAAATTATCCTTTTCTGCTCAATTTGCCCTTGGAGGGATTTCTTTTAAAACCCATCATAGTAATCTGGAATGGAATTAATTATTTTATGGATCACATTTGCTGTTTTCTTCAAAGGAAGCGGATTAATGAAATGTGGCCAGCGCTCTGCATTGCGTCACTTTCCCCTGACTCACTTCCTCTCCCACTTACTAAGCGCTCAGACATTCTAGAGGGTTCCCTCCTGTTAGCTGCTTCCGTTTGAGAGTGTGCTGGAAGTCAGGTGCCCAGAGTCCTGCTGTTCTTTCTTTTATCCCCACCCTACACGCACGTGGGGGTGCCATGGTGTGGGCTTACAGGTTGTTTTGTGTTTTTCTCTCCTTGGGGGGGATATCCTTTCACGGTTTAAATATTTAAATTGCCTGTCTGTGCCCAGGATGAGCCTGGGAGGCCCTGCCCTGTATGTGGGTAGAGCTGAGCCAAGCTTTGACCTGCGCTGGCGAGCAACAGCTGTTTTTTTTTGTTTTTTGGGTGCACCTGGGCCTGCCGTTGTGTTTCCTCTGACTTTGAAGGCTCCTGGCCCTGCAGGGAGTTCCTGGCACGTCAAATCCTCCCCACCCTGACTTGAAGTAGCAGCCCTGGGCTAGTTTTAAAAATGAGTTGGGGATGGGGAGCTCTTAGGATTGGCTGCTGGCATTGTTCTACACACGTAACGGGATGTGCAGCAGCTCACGTACCACAGCTTTGGGATGACTAAGAAGTGCTGATTCAGGAGGCAGACAGGCCTGGCAGGAAGTTGGGATTGGACAAGTTGGCCTTTCATGGCTGGCGTGTGCAGAGAAAACAAATCATTCTTCACGTTGTGCCCGACAGAGAACAGACACAAACTATTAGGTTTTCTTTTGCTTACGTGTGGCGTTTTTTTTTTTTTTTTTTTTTTTTTAGTGGGCACTAATTTCCTGTAATGTTAAATATTTGTAGCTTCTCATTTGCAGACAAATTCAGAAGGCTGAAGCAGAGTCGCATTAGTGGCATCTGGCAGTGAAGGTCACCAGTAAAGCAGGATGCTGTGTGTTTGCCATGTAGAATTCTGGTTGCCCGTAGGAGATGAGATGCCTGCAGTGCCGATTTCACTCAACCGCTATGTTGCCATCATGGCATGAAGTGAGTAATTGAAGCGGCACAATCAATATTTGACTTTGTTACTAAGGCCTCTGTGTTGGTCACACCTTCTGTGTGCTCCACTGCAACAAGCAGACAGGGATTCTTTTCTTCTTTTCTTTTTGTTTTATAAATGTCTCTGCCACTTTCACCTACCAGTGGCCAGTGCTGCTGCCTCATGGATCCACTGTCCTGTGTTCAAGTCCTGCAGCCCGTCATGTCTGGAGTTTGCATGCTTTGCCCATGGGAGTTTCTATCCTTGTGCCTGATGCCCCTCTTTCCACGGAACTGGGTTAGGTTGTGGTAAACTTAGAATAATCTAGAAAAGCTTTCAGACTGGATGTCTGATTGTGTCTTATGCAATGTGCCATCTGTCCTTTGGTTTTCGGAGGCTTTGCTTAGTTCTTCAGTGACTTTTTCCAAAGCCTGCCTTGTTGGGTGTAGGCAGTTTCCCTGCTTTTGAACCGCAGCTGAGGAGGTGCTGCCACCGTCGGTATCCTTTTGTGCCGCTCTTTTGCGTATTTTCAATATCCTGTCTTGTGTTTCCTCCATGCGTAGACTCAAGGTGATCTTTCTTTCAGGTAAGACCTTGATAGAGGCAGATGGCGCCGACTCTGAATGTAAACTTGTTATGTGGTGCCCCAAAACAAGCCACCTGCTCCAAGTCGCCATAACTGGCTTGTAAAGGACGTCCTGCGTGGGGTTTGCTGCCGACTACAGACTGTGTTTGAATGCGTCTTACCACTACGTCACCCGTTATCTGCTTTTCTCACAATTTTTCCAGAGAGCCTTTTCTCTGCTTGGCCAAGTAGCTTCTGTTTTAATGAGTGAACCTCACAGATTTCTCACCAACGTCGGTTAGCTACGTTTCTGTGCCAAAGATAAGCTTGCTTTGACCAGAGTCATTGTGGCTTGGAGCCATTCCTCTTGGTATGACATCCAGTGTAGCAAAGAGTGAAGATTCTCCTCCAGCTGATGGGTGGAGTGTGGCAAATGACGTCTATTTTGTATTTTATGTGGAAGAGTTTGGCTGCCCTGTAAACCCAAAATGATGTTAAAGGGCGCATTTACTGGGTCAGTTCTGGGCCACTGTTAGTTTTGTGGCTGCATGGACTTGCTGCATCGGATGATGCGTGATTGGTCAGAAGCCTGCCATGCTCTTGTTAATCCCCATCTCTGTGTGCTGGCACAGTGTCGGGGTTGGTCTCTTGTATAACTGTCCCACTAGGAGTCGAATGGAGCGGACCATCGTATTGTAAAGAATGCTGTTCACGTCCTGCTGCACCCCGTGGGGTGTTAGGGGTCACATGCATTCATCGTGCAGATTCTGCATCTAATGACATGAGCGTGTTTAGGAAGTGGATGGGTGGCTGCTTTACTTAAAGGGAACTAATCAATTGCATCCAACAAGACATCCATTCATGCCTTGTCCACTTAAGGGGTTCTAAGATATTGGACCCCCTCCTGGTATCGCCTTGCATAAGGTAGGAGCCAAGTCTGGCGTGCCAGTCCAACCATCCCAGGTCATATTAGCTTTGGAACATCAACTAGCGTGAAAACAAGTGGCCGCTGTTCACCTGTAGAATAGCATGGGAGCTGTCTGGTGGAAATTAGGGGTGAATGGTAACCCATGAAGACCATTTGGAGGTGCCGCTTGCCCAAAATTATGGCACTGTGGCACACAATATGGGGGTGTTGGTTTGTCCAAACAGAGCACTCAGTGTCTCGTTTTCAATCGACCACAAGCTATCTGGCATCAGGCCTGCTGGGGATGGCTAACCATCTTAAATGACACCTTTTCAGTTTTGTACCCTCTGCTCTGTGGGTGCCAAGTGTATCTTGAGTGGAAAGGTCCAATGTAATTACCTGGAATTGAAACATTACTACCTGTCTAATGAGCCGGAACATCCAGCCTTCAGTTAATCTGTAAAACTGGAGAGAGTGGCGGAGCGGCTGACTGCCAGTGCAGCTCGGGCCTCGTCTCTTTACTGTATTCAGCCCTAGAGCTAATATTGGGAACCACTCGTTAGATTTAAAAAGTTTCCACAAAAGAGTCGGAGTTTATACCATTGTGTGGACGGACCTGCCGTGCCAATATGAGTGAGCAAGTAGTGACGCGTGTCCTGCTCACAGTCTGGATGCCATTAAAGGTTCATTGTATGTGACCTGCAGGTTAGATGAAGCTGTAGGTCAGTTGCGAACAAGCGAAAGACGAGACCCTCCCAACTGAAGTGTGCCTCTGCATTGGAGCATCGCCGCCATTCCCAGTGGGAACTGGCCTGCTCGGGGCCGATCAGACATTCAGGGCCTTAAATCATGGGTGTGCCACCAGTCGACTCCTCAAGGGGCTCTGTCGGTTGCTGTGCTTGTCCGTTTTGTGACACTGCTGTCACTGTCTTCTTTCCCTTAGGTGAAGCTACAACAATGTCCACATCAAAGTGTCAGGCCCATGAGATGGGGAGCGCCTTCATCCAGACCCAGCAGCTTAACGCTGCCACCGCTGACACCTTCCTGGAGCACTTGTGCCTCCTGGACATCGACTCTGTGCCCACTGTGGCACGAAACACCGGGATCATCTGCACCATCGGTGAGTGCTCCAGATGGCGGTGGCTAGTGGGACAGGCCACTGGCTGTGCTGTGTGCACCTTGTCAACTTCACTGTTGCTTCTTTCTGCCCCTTGCAGGCCCAGCCTCTCGCTCAGTTGAAATACTCAAGGAGATGATCAAGTCTGGAATGAACGTTGCCCGGCTAAACTTTTCCCATGGAAGTCATGAGGTGTGTCTCTGCTTTAGGTCCCAGTGCTCTGGTTAAGTTATTTTTGTGTCCTTGTCCCTGTACTTGCCGTGACCCCTGACCTGGCGGGGATGTGACCTGGGCAGCAGCTCTGCTGTGAAATGTCACCACTGTAACGTGATCCCTGGAGCTGTTTGTGGGGACGGTGGAATGTGGAGCTGCAGCCGGTGGGTAGCTGTTGGCATTTTCTGGATACATTATTGGATGAGAACTGTCGACTGAAGGGACACGGGTGCCTAGACAAGGTTGAGGTGCAGATACCACCCGTCATCCTGGGTATTCGGGACAAGCCATTTATGGGTTGGAATGTCAGGCTGAGGTTTTAACCGAGAGGGATTGGAGTCCTGAAGCTCCTCCATCTCCAGCATGCACTTTCCCTGCAGTTCAGAGCCCAGCAGGTTACCATTGGCACCCCTTGCCTTGCTGCCTTGCCCTTTCAAGCGGTGCATCTTTCCTGCCCAAGCAGCCATACATACTACAGTGTGGGCTTCTTGTCAGCCTCACAGAAGCAGCATAAAATATGGGAGTGGCCACGGGTTAGTCCTTAAGTGTCCTTCTGTGTTGTGACGATGTGCCAACCTTGTCACTGTACAAACTCCAGCGCACGGTCGGCCCCATTTACACAGCAAGACTTATGTGAGTTTTAAATCTAAAAGGCCCCCATTGTTTAATTGAACTCATGCTGCAGCATGCTCTCCTGGTGCTCTGCCCATGGGAGACAACCGCTTCCTTCATCAGTGAATCTCTGGCATCCAGATTGAGCAACGTGCCTCAGGCCTCCCTGCCACGATTTTGTTCATCTGTTTTATCGAACATTCCCGGAGACTGCAGGCCCTTTTTCATGCCGTCCAACAGAGCAGCACACTCTAAGCTCCTGGATGATTTTCTGCGTTTGAGGCATTTCAGAAATGCGCCGCTCAGAGTGGCAGAGGAAAGCCTATCGCTTTGGCCTTTCAGCCTCACTGGCTGTGCTAAGAATAGCCGTGCTCTTTATCGTCCCCCATATCCTGCTCGACTGCTGTGGACGTGTATGGCCCAAGCAGCAGTAAGCCTGGCGTTCAACTCCAATCCTTATTTGATGTGATGATGTTGCTACTCTGCAGGCCACGCATGATTTTGCTATTTATTTCCTCTGTTGCTAATAGTCCTGGCTTAATGTTGGCAACCCTGACACAGCCACTACTTTGACCGCAGAAGCACAAGTCATTTCCTCATTTTGTAACGGTAAGTGAGTTTTGTCAAAAGCCACCACAGCTGGAGCTGGTCAGTCTTTATAAAGAGTAAAAGTAAGCTGTTGCCATGACGCTCGTGGCATTAGTGCCCTTCAGCAGCACTGCACCGGGTAGGTGATACGTGCCCCAGACCAGGGTCTCGCCATTGGCTTTCCACCATTTACTGCTGCTAATTGAACAGGTGTGTTTTCTGAACCAATGGTGCAGCAGTGTGGTGACATGTGACTTTGTTGACTCCACCCAGTTAATTACAAGCCATTTCCTGTTTGTTAGTGAAACCCCTGGCTTGTTCGAGCTCTCATTCAGTCATTCCTGACCCAGAGAGCACCATCAGATTGTTGTGGACCAGTGCAGAGCTTGCTGAATATTTCACTTGTTTTATTTATTTCAAATGGGTTTTTGAAACCGATTTTGCTCGACAAACAACACTGACACAAATAGAACCAAGTTAGCTGGCCATCTGCTTGCCTCACATCTCCTTATTTAGTTGCTGCTTAAAGAAAAAAGTCAGTGTTCTGAATCTTCAAAGCAGGCCAATTAAAATGGTAGCATAAGATGTCTGCTCAAGTGGACAGTAGCAACTGGTGAACAGTTAAGACAATGGATGGGCCAAAAACTTGCATCCTCCAGGGCCTTGAAAGTGGCCAAATGGCACAGACAAGACCATACATTCACCCACCTGGCAGTGCAACGAATGGACATCTTGCTGCTGGCATGTAAATGTAGTAAGAATGCTGGCTGAGAGCAGGTAGTCATTGAGCACCAAGCCTTTACTTTTGTCAGACCCCGATGAAGGTTCTGGTAAATCCACATTATGAGCAAACTATCTGAGAACCACAATTCGGGGCTAAAGCTGGAAATATTTGCCTGTGCTTTTTTCAGTACCATGCAGACACCATCAAGAATGTGCGTGAAGCCACAGAGAGTTTTGCTGCCAATCCCATTCTCTACAGACCAATTGCTGTGGCACTGGACACCAAGGGACCTGAAATCCGAACTGGCCTCATCACAGGGGTAAGCGTAGCTTTTATCACTTGGCAGTAATAAGATGTTGCAGGCACAGAGCTGTGTGTTTAGCGTGATGACCGGGTGGACGTCACAGCACCGGCTGAGGTGTGCATCCAGCAGGTCGACTGAAAACCAAGCTGCTTACGTTGCTGGCTGATGGTTGCTCCAGAAGCCTTCCATTTTGATTTGACTTTCCGGCAGTGCTAAGATGGTTGGGGTAGGGCTGAGTTGTATGTACCAAATTGTGCCGTTCAACAGCCAAGCAAAACATGAAAATGCAAGTCCACCTCGGTTTGCATTAACAGTAATCATTTCTGTAATGAATGATTTTCCTGCCAAGAACAAGCTGTAACTTTTTTTTTCCAGTTGTTCTTTAGTTTGAATTTCACGTTTGTTGGTTTGAACATAAAACATCAGAAGGTTTCAGCACTTAAAACAGAAATAACCAAATTGGAGAGAGCGCGAGAGGAAGGTTACGCCAAAGCTGTTGGTTGTGGACAGAGTTTTCCTTGTTGCTGCATCAGCATGTGCCACACGAGACGTGCCCCCCGTCACATATCCCATCAGGCAGAGTGGTTACATGAGGAAGAGGGTTCCTCGTCTGGTGTTCACGGGAAAACTGCACCAGAGCTGTCCATGTCCTCTTAGCCTGCAGTGGGGAGAACGATCAGGTGGTCAGTAGCGGTCATTGGGTGGGCTATCCGAGCGCATGGATCACTCTAGGAACCTGCAGCTCTTCTGAGGGTCGAAGCTGGCAGGTGTGCCCAACAAGCGAAAGTGTTTGTTTGGCTGACTGTGGAAGGAGTGCCAAAGCTATAGAGAAGAGCAGCAGGGGCGCAGAAACAAGAACTGCGGAGTCTGAGTTGAGGAGTGTGAAGGCCACAGTAGGGAGGGCTGCACGCGGAAACACATCACTAAAGCAAGTTCTGGAAAGTCTGCGCGCGGAAAGAAGTTGGTTGGCTGGTTTGTTTTTTTAAATTGCACTTCTAGTTGCTAAGACAATGATGTTGTCGAAGAGCTGGTGTCTGCTGCCCCCTTGTGGATAGACTAGTAAGGACCACTGATTCATTGAGACTTGCAGGTCCCTAATTTGCCTTGCTAGCCACGTGCTGCTTTTTGTTGGAACACTCAAGTGACTGATGTGTCTGCAGAGTGGCACTGCGGAGGTGGAGCTGAAGAAAGGTGGGTCCCTGAAGGTGACGCTGGACGACTCTTTTATGGAAAAGTGCGATGAGAACACATTGTGGGTCGACTACAAGAACCTGATCAAAGTGGTGGAAGTGGGCAGCAAGATCTACGTGGATGATGGCCTCATCTCACTTGTTGTGAAGGAGAAAGGTAAGCGAGGCTTCAGATGATGGGGCCGGGGCTTGTGGACGGAGCGGCAAGTAACGTTTGGCTGCTCTCAGGCTCCAACTACTGCATGTGCGAGGTGGAGAATGGCGGCTCTCTTGGCAGCAAGAAAGGGGTGAACTTGCCAGGTGCGGCAGTCGACTTGCCTGCGGTCTCTGAGAAGGACATCACAGATCTTCAGTTTGGTGTAGCGCAGGATGTTGACATGGTCTTTGCATCCTTCATCCGGAAGGCTGCCGACGTGCATGCAGTGCGAAAGGTCTTGGGAGAGAAAGGAAAGAACATCAAGATCATAAGCAAGATCGAGAACCACGAGGGCGTACGCAGGTGGGTGTTTGCTCGCTCCACTGGGCCGAGTTTTCTGGGCTGGCCAGTGTGTCAATAGCATGGCATGTTTTGGCAGGTTTGATGAAATCCTGGAAGCCAGTGATGGTATCATGGTTGCCCGTGGAGACCTTGGGATTGAGATTCCTGCAGAGAAAGTCTTCCTTGCTCAGAAGATGATGATTGGTCGCTGCAATAAAGCTGGCAAGCCTGTGATTTGTGCCACACAGGTATGTGCTGCCGTCTCCTCTCTATTGTCCCTCTGTGGGCACTCGGGTACCAGCACTCATTGCGCACTTTGTTTTCTTGTAGATGTTGGAAAGCATGATCAAGAAGCCGAGACCAACGCGTGCAGAGGGCAGTGATGTGGCCAACGCAGTCCTGGATGGCGCAGACTGCATCATGCTGAGCGGTGAGACGGCAAAGGGAGACTACCCTCTGGAGGCGGTGCGCATGCAGCACGCGGTGAGTCCACGGCACCTGAACCTGAGCTTCAGATCTGAGTGGTCCTAAGCTGTAGAAGGCCATTGCTCTGTGTGGTCACCTGTCTGTGGTCTGCCCCCCAACCCTCTCTCTGTCTTTCTGGCACCATGTGACCCTCTTCTCTTAAATGGCTCAGTCTGCACATGCTTCCCGAGTGTCTGGGGTGCCATGGTGCCTTCCTCTTGTGTGTCGCTCTACCACTAATCTGTCTAACGGCCGTGACTTCACTGTCCCCTCCTGCCTTCCCCTGTCTGTGCTCCTCTTCCTCCTCCTTCTCCTCCTTGTGCTCCTCTTCCTTGGCCGCAGATTGCACGTGAGGCTGAGGCAGCAATTTTCCACCGGCAAGTCTTTGAAGACCTTCATCGCATAACGCCACACTCTAGTGACCCCGTTGAAGCAATCGCCATTGGGGCTGTCGAGGCTTCCTTTAAGATCTTAGCATCTGCTTTCATAGTACTCACTGGGTCCGGCAGGTAGGCAGTGACGCTTCTGAGCTCCTCACGCCCTGCCTTCTGCCAGCCCTTTGGCCTTTGGGTGGCGTGGGCGGGGGGGGGGTCCAATTGAAGGCCTGACGGGTTACATGAAGGCAGTGGCTTTGTGTGTCTGGATTAGAGTAAATCAGTCCAGTGAGCCGAGGCAGGGACCCTGAGCCACAATGTTGTTTGCCCTTAATGTGGCGCCATAAGGCTGAGGCATCTGCCTGGCGGTGGGCCTCGAGCTGCCTGGCGACACACTAACGGCTCATCCTGTTTTTGTGCACTGTGTATGGGGTCTGATTCTTTCTCCTCCCATCCTCTGGATGGCGCTGTGGCACACAGATTGCCCGTGAGGCTGAGGCGGCCACGTTCCACAGGCAGCTGTTTGAAGAGCTGCGACGTCTCTCCCCCATGACCCGTGACCCTACTGAGGCTACTGCCATTGGCGCTGTCGAGTCGTCCTTCAAATGTTGTGCCAGCGCCATCATTGTGCTGACAAAGTCCGGAAGGTAAGGCATGCAACTGCTGTAGTGGATTAGAGGGGGTGCCACGTGCCTGTGGGAGTGACTAATGTGTGCCCAGCTCGGGGTCACCCTGAGGGCTCTCTCGGTGGCTGCTTTCTCTAACAACCGCAGTTCCTTTTTGATTTCTGTGAGCTTGCCCTGTCCACGTGATTGGCGGGGGTCTTTAGAGTGCCCGTGCCTCCGTGGGTTTGTTTTATGTGCCGCCATGGCTGCCTTGCTTTTTTTTTTTTTTTTTTTTTTTACCCTTTAACCGTATACCATGTGTTTAGGTCCGCGCACCTCATCTCCCGTTACCGCCCTCGGGCACCCATCATTGCCGTGACCCGTAATGGACAGACCGCTCGCCAGGCTCACCTGTACCGTGGGATCTTCCCAGTGCTGTACTCCCAGCCCGCGCACGACGTCTGGGCCGAGGATGTCGATCTCCGGGTCAACTTCGCAATGGATATCGGTATGTAGCACTGGGGAGGAGAACCGGCGTGGCCGTTGAGGGTCCTGGGCCGCTGTTGATGATGTGCCCTTGTCTTGCAGGGAAAACCCGAGGATTCTTCAAGTCGGGCGATGTGGTGATCGTGCTGACAGGCTGGCGCCCAGGCTCGGGCTACACCAACACCATGCGCGTTGTGCCCGTGCCATAGGTGACGAGAAGCGCCCCGCCCCTAATGCACTCCTCATCCTTCGTGTGCGTCTTGTGCCAGGCCACAGAGCGTAGTATTTATTACTGGAAGTGTTGCGCACTGGCACTGCTAGATGTGTGCCTGGCACTCCGTGCTCTGGTGTGTGTGGTTTTCTGTTTTTTTGTTTTGGCAGCTAAAAGGATTGACGGCCAGCTTGACTGGTGGGCCAGACGCTCCGGAGAAGTGCTGCCTCAGCTTTGTGTCTCTCGCTTGTCCCTGTGTGCCCGTCGCCCGTTGGACCAGCTTTATTTATTGTCATTCAGTCACTTCAGATGGTCCCACCCGGTGGACTGGCCTCAAAGGCGGAGGAGCAGCGCACGGCACACCAGGCCTGCCCCCTCTGTACACATCTCGGCGTCTGTGCAAATGTCTTCCCTCCTGCTTGGAATTCAATAAAGTAGTCTGTGCAATATACTCGGGTGTCAGTGGTTTGTGTCCGCCCATTGAGATGCAAGCTGGTGGACGTGCCCAGGTGCCTGGCATGGTGTACCTCTGTCGTGAGGGTCCTGTGGCTGCAGGTTTTGTGTTCCCATTCTGCTTTTTACTGAACAAGCCATCGGCCAACTTGTGGTTTACTGTCACGGCACAAACGATGAAGTGTGCTTGGGAATTTGAAGTTGCAGATGGTCCCGGGGTCCGACCGCTCATTCTTGGCACAGAATCGAGGGGGGCAAACAACAGTCGAGTGCTAAAAGTGACCGCAAAAGGCTGGGAACTGAAGAGGAAGGTGGGGGGGGAACATCCAAATTGAGCAACCACAACGTGACTCTGCCCTTCATGGTGGACCCTCGGGGGTCACTGGGCAGTGTAAGTGGTGCAGTCAACTGGGACCTTGAATTCCAGAAGAAGTTGTGGCCCTTGAGAGTGCCAATGAGCAGGTTTAGGCGGGTCGGGTGGGCCCCCTGGGTTTGGGTCGGACCCCTCTGAGAGGTTCAGGCTGTCTTCGCACCCCCTCTGGCAAGTATGCGGTAACAGTGCCTGCGGGTATCCACAGAAGTCCTCGATGCTGGAATGAAGAGGGCTCCACAAAGAAAGGTGGCCGCTTTTGTTCACTTAGATGACTGGAGTGGCACACTCGTCACATCCTGGAAGGTGTGTGTCATTTGCCCGGCTCTCCTCCTCAAAGGTAAACAGACGCACTTCGGCAGGGATTTGCACCCTTTGTGTGACTCTGGCCAGAACGATGCGCTTCAGAAATGTGACGTGTTGACAACCGAGGAGTTCAGTCTCTCCTGAAGTCCACTGCCACCCTGCTTAATGGCTTTGTTGTGCCAAGGTGACAGGACCCTTAGTGGACATGGCACCCGAGAGACCTGTTTTGGGCTGGCTCTCTTCTGGGCCTTTTGTAGCGCCTTTTTCCATTCCCTCCTCTTCTGCTGTCAGGTGGTGCCACATGTCAACACACCATAGTCTTGAGACTGTTTGCCTTGTCACGGGTGCCACTGCTGAAAGGTGACTTTGTCAGCTAACCGGATCTGAGCCCTGGTGCACAGGCCTATAAAGCTGGGCTGTGTGGGCACCAAGCTCAGCGTATGACACCATGTG
Source organism: Erpetoichthys calabaricus (assembly GCF_900747795.2). Taxonomy (NCBI): domain Eukaryota; kingdom Metazoa; phylum Chordata; class Cladistia; order Polypteriformes; family Polypteridae; genus Erpetoichthys; species Erpetoichthys calabaricus. Next base: position 100,687,251 of record NC_041410.2, on the reverse strand, counting down.
GAGGAGATCAGGCGCCGCGCTGCTGCTGCTGCTGTCTGTACAGGTCCAAGGTGAGTTGACCGCCTCTCCCCCTCACTCAACCCCCAGCTTCACACCTGATCCATCGTTCTGCTCTTTCAGCCCAGGCTGGCATGGACGACTGTCCCAATGACTGGGAGCAGTTCAACAACTTCTGCTACAAATTTGTCAAAAACGCCATGACGTGGATTGATGCCGAGGTAAGACTCCCTCCACTGGGCTGATTCCCTGATATAGCGCCTTTCACCACACATGACGCTGCTCTCCTGCTCCAGGTCTTTTGCATGGAACAGCGTGGGAGAGGCTCCCATCTGGTGTCTGTGCACAGTGACGAAGAGAACGCGTTCCTCACAAACTTCATCAAGAAGAAGGATGGAGGGGCCACCTTATCCTGGATGGGGGGCACCGACTGCTATAAGGTTGAGTGGGCGGGGCAGAAGGGATGCTGAGGGGAGGCTGAGCTGAGCTTACAATTCATACTTTTATTCCCCCAGGAGGGCACGTGGCTTTGGAACGATGGCACCTCCTGGAATTACGTCAAGTGGAATTTGGGCGAACCCAACAATTTCTTAATTGAAAACTGCGTGCTGATCAATTACATGGGTAAGCCGGCCGTCCCGCAGCTGCCCAGCAGGTGGCGGTGTGTGCGCTTGCTCGCGCGATCTTGCGGCTATGGCGTCAGCATCTCAGCTCGTCTCTCTGTCGTCTCTTGCAGTTCCCGGTGGTTGGAATGACATGTCCTGCAACAACAAGAACAGCTTCGTGTGCAAAGCCAGCCGCGTGCTGTGAGCCGGAGACCCTCGAAAGATAAGGCCACCCGCCTGTGCCTGTTGCGCCAGGCTGGAGTTTCGTAGTCGGAGAAGAATAATAAAGAATATGAATTTAGAGTCGGTGTGGCTTTTGTCGTGATTGATTCTTTGGGGGGGGGGGGGGTCGTTCGAGACTGCAAAAAATAGAGTATCCGGGCCGAGGCTCTCATCTTTGCTCGTAACATACCCCGAACCCGAGCCGCTCGTTTAAGCCTCGCTCGTAATGACGGAGAAATTCACCGTGCGCACTGTGATCGCAGGGTGGCGCTGCTTTACGCCCTGACCGACGTCGTAAGGACGTGTCGCGGACACTCGCTATTAAAGGGGGGGCTTGTGAACCCTCCCTGCTCTCTCTCTCTCTCTCTCTCTCTCTCTCATATATATATAATAGTGCCTTTCACATCTATCTGTTCATCTAATACATAGTGCCCTTCCTATCTATGTTATCAACTTCTTACGTAATGCCTTCTTTTATAGTGCTTTTATCTATCTCTCATATAATGCCTTTTATATTTAGATTTCATATTTGAAATGGCTGTCATATCTGTGTATCTATCATATAGTGCCTTTCATATCTATCTGAGTTTAATCCAGTGCATTTTCTGTCGTATAGTGCCTTTCACAACTGTCTATCTCTAACTGTTCACTCCGACGCTGGACCTTCTGAGACTGGGTTGCGTGTCTTGAAGTGTCAGGGGCCATCCTGTTGAAGGGTGGCGCAGCACAGCCAATGCAAAGACTGGCTGACGGTGACTTCAGGCAAATGAAAGTTAAAGCTCCGCTTCAGCCCTCAGGTGTTACTCGCATTGTGTCGCCCTGATGTGTGGATTTCACCCTTGCCATCCCGTTGGTGCCAAAACTGGCACTCCTTTGCATATCTGCAGCTTATTGTTTAACAAAACTGAACTTCAGGATTCAATAAACAGAAACCCAATATTCGATGGCAAGAAGTGGGAGGATAAGCAGAAGGCAATAGAGGCCTAACCCTAACCCCAAAGGAGTGGTCCTGTGCCAGTCAGTGGAGATGCACTCGCTGTACGGTGAATAGCAGGGCCGAGGACCCAAATGGAGGCGTTGAGTGAGCAAAGACGGAAAATGCCATTTGGGTGGGACGAGTTAGGGGTCTCGCTGGCCCTGATACAGCCAGGGGGCCCAACAAGGAGCCATGTGACGTAGTTATGGATCTGGAGGTGCATCAGGTAAGGGAAAGGTGACAAGACATTAGAGAGATGCCACAGCGACCCCAAAACTTCTGAAAATGATGTTTCCAGCGGGCCAGCCTGGCTCCAGACCAAAATGGCATGAGGGGCATCTGAAATATGGTTAGGCGTTGTTAAAGTGTGACAAAATCCCAAAAGTCAACCTGACAGCATGGTTGAGGTGTTCGACATGATATTGGGGAGGGGGCCTGGGGCCACAGCCCGACTAAATGACCCCCTGCAACTGAACTGCAGATGCTCTGCAATAGGCTGGCACCAGTCACATGACACGCACAAGGACCTCTCTAAAATGGAGCTTCATTATGGGAGACGGCTGACACATTTAAGGTGTTATAAGCCTTGGAAAGTCTCAACATTCACCCATTTTATAACGCCCTTATCCAGTGTCTTACCTCTAATGTCGGGGGCCACCAGCCGACACTCCCAACTGCTCAACATACGGTCTTGCGGCCAGAACCATAGACATAGAATTACTAGACGCCTCATGACCAGCAGCATCGTACGTCAACGTCGCCGCCATATTGTGAGTGGCACTGCTGTGGAGTGAAGTAATGGATAAAGATGCCTCACGCATGTGCTGCTTGGGTTTGTACACACCGCTGTACGCTCCAAACCAGAGCCCGGGGGATTACATTTCATAGGTAAGGCTGGACAATTGTTTGGTTATATTTGGCCATTAGAAAATCCCATTTTATAATCTTAACTTTAGCTACGCCAGGCTAAGCTAGCAAAGCTATGCATTTATGTGCTCAAGTGAGCCTCCAGACAACGTTTTGGCTAAACGTATTTAGTCACTAACTATGTAGATTGTTGTTAGCTGTTAACATTTCTCAAACTTTGAAGGTTTCCCATAGAAATCCACCTCAGGAAGCAGTGGGAGGTAAGGTAGCTCTTAGACGGGATTTTGAGAAAGCTGTCCTGTGACGTGTGCCATGCTGGTTTGGTAACAGACGCTGTACCGGTGTCATATGATCAAAGCTACCACTTGCTGACATTACAGGATAAAGGAGGTCTGATGATTCCTTCTGAGGGTCCAGTCAAGGTGGTCCAAGTAACTGAGCGTGTTATCTGACAGTCGACATTATAGGACAAGCTGTCAGTGTGTCTTTGATCAGTCAGTTTGTTTGGGCTGAGGTTGGTTCAGATGAAGGAGCACATCGAAGAAACACAGTTTGAAATTGACGACCATCATTTCATGCTCATGTCTTTAGTTGTGTCTGACTTCCACAAACTAAGGCTGCGCCATATTGCCAGACTGAATACTCAAATTACAGAGTGGCAACACACATGGAAAAAGCTATAAGACAGTTCTGTGTCAAGGATTTTAGATCCTGTCCTGTATATATTGAAGTAACCACATTGTGTGTGTGCGTGTGTGTGAGATTGAGAGAGGAAGGAGTGAAATGTTTTCAGAAATTATTAAGCCAATTTGTATACAATAAAATGGTTTCTTTTTGTCATTGAGAGGATCATTTCACTGTTAAAAGAAAGACAAACAAAGATAACTGGCAGTAACAGCGCAACATTCACAAATGGGTATGTCAGTTTGAAAAGATAAGTTTTGAGGACAGTTTTAAAATGTGTTACTGAATGGAGCTGACGAATATGAGAGGGAAGAGAAGTCCTGAGATTGAGGAGCACAATGAGAGACGCTCGAGCTCCCAGAGAACTGAGTCTGACGTGCGGTACAGAAAGTCGAGCTGAAGATGAGGATCTGAGTGAGCGATAGGAGTGCCAGTCTGGAGGAGATCAGTGAGGTGGTGGAGAGCTTTAAATGTTCACAACGGTATTGTGTATTGTATTCTGTAGTGAACAGGGAGCCAGTGAAGTTGAGAGAGAATCGGTGTGATATGTGCAGTGGATTTAGAACAGCAGGTTATTATCCTGGCAGCAGAATTTTGAAGATGTTGTAAGTGATGGATACGTTTTTGTGGGATGTCAGATGGAATAGCATTACGGTAATCTATACGTGAGGTGACTCGGGCATTAACCAATACTTCAGTACTGTGTTGCATAAGAACAGGACAAAGTCTGGAAATGTTTCGGAGATGGAAGAAGGCAGTCCGAGAAATGTTACTTATATGGGAGGAATTATTTAATAATAATAATTATTATTATTTAATAATTATCATTATTAGCGTATAAAGTGATAGAAATAATTGCATTTAAACGATTCACCAAAATCTTGTATGTAAACGATACTGTTTTAAACGTTATTGTTTTTTCATCAGAAAACCCGGTTTGCACGTCTACCTGTATCAGTTTAAATGGAACTTTTGCCACTCGCAATATGGCGGACGCGCTGACGTATCGTGTCGACTGGGCAACACAGTGAATGCGGCGTCTATCTATATATGTCTATGGCCAGAACAGCTTTCCTGCAACCCGTCAGGGACGACTTGCGGCCCTGCGACTCACACTGCCTGGTGAGAGCTGCGCGAGAGTTCGGCTATCGAGCTGCTTGCCTGACACGTCACAGAGGCGGGGCGGGGTGACGCGTGGAAGAGATGCAGGCGCGCAGAATGGCAGCGGCCATGGAGGACGGCGTGAGGGTGCGCGTTGGTGGCCCATTTCGCGTTCTACTTGGGGTCACCGGGAGCGTGGCGGCCCTGAAGGTGCCCGAGCTCGTCGGCCGGCTGCTGGAACTCCCGGGGGTGAGTAGAGCGGAGCGGCGTTCGCGCTGACAGCTTTCCGTACTTGCGCGGGCTTTGCGCTCGTGTTTGGCGGGCTGTAGGTGGCGCCGTGAGGCCGGTGAAGGCGCCTTCAGAGGAGGAAGTGCGCGTGTGCGCCACCTGTGGCGGCAACGGGCGCTGCAGGCGGGCCGCGAGTTAACAAGCGTGGAGGATTCTTGCTCTCTAGCGTTTGCCCATTTTTGTATTCCACACGTCAGGCACTTAGTGTGGTCGATCGTCTGCCCGCCACGTTGGTTGTCGGGTTCTCCGAGTGCCCCTGCACTTCCAACCGCGTCGTTGGGACTACAGCCAGTTTGGACTTGGGTGACATTCCCAGGGGCCATAAAGTTTGAGACGCCCTGGTTGCCACCCGGGCACCGACTGAATCGACTCCAAATGGCCAGGGAGCGCACCAACTGTTTGCTGCCCTGAAGGACTGGCAGGCTTAAAATCCACAAGTGAATGTGCGAATCTGTGCCAGTACTTTATGTAAATCGCATCAGATGGGTATCACATTTTATTAACTCAGTACTACCCGTTTTATTTGTGCCACTTTTTATTTCCGATCTCTGCCGTTAAGTTTTGGAAAATTTAAAATTCAATGTAGTGGTAGCTGTAATTACATTTTGTGACTTTTCCCAGTTTAATTACCGTTAGTCCGAATTAAATCTACTGTGGGCTTAGCGTGGTACACGAATTGACAAGTCAGGAAGTACTCTGTGGCTGTGGGCCGCACGCTCCAGTGACGTCGCTGGTCACACCGTCGGGTCGCGGTGGGTCCGCCAGCACGTCCTGTGGATGAGGTGTGGGGTTCTCAAGTGTCATTCTGATTCATCAGAATATAAATTTGACTAATCGAAGGAAGGCGGTGATTGGTAAAACTACAGGCAGTGTGGCACTGCCCCTCATGCCCAAAGGAGAGAGAGGCTGGGAGAAGGTGCTGATAACCACACGATGGGGCCCTGGATTGGGACCCGAGTTCAGCCACACTGGAACCGTGGAAGTGTGGCCTGTAAGTTAGAGGCGTTGGATGCTGGGCTGGATGCTGGTTAACGTCCCACTCGGGTTTAAGGGCTTTGCACAAAGGCCCAGCACTTTAGAGTCACTTCTGGCTTTTACGGGATTCAACCCGATTGCTGGCGCAGATCCCTGGCATCAGAGCCGCCACTCACACAAAGGAGAGGCCGAAATTAATATAGCACCACCACCCATAAAGGAGAAAGCAGGTGAGGGTTGAGCGTACATACGGGCGCACTTAAAAGTGAGTCAAGTTCAGTGGAAATCAGCGCAGTAACATAAACCAAAGTGCATCGGCCACACTTGGGCATACTCCTGTGCCACTTTTCCTGCCATGCTGCGACTTACAGATGAAGGCGGCTATGGTACCAATTCCTTTAAATAGACAGATTTGTTGCATTGGCTTAATAAATACACCAGCATTATAAGAAAGAAATACACAGGAGAATTACTAAAAAGAAAGAACAGCACCTGGCGAATGATCAGCAAGCAGTCCCAGGCAGGCACTATGATGGCATGTTGACCTTAGTATGAAGGAGCCCCAGTGAAGACCTCCATGCCGGTGTGTCCCAGAGGAGCCGTCTCTTTTGTCTTCATTCTACCTCCAGCAGGTCCACAGGCGTCCCATGATAGAGTCGGCGTTCCTCCCTTGAACCGGCCTGGCGCCCCGCACAACTGCCCGTCACAGACTTGTAGAACATGCACAGGATGTCCATACCCACGTTAGAGGAGTGCAGTTTCCTAGTAAATAAGAGGCTGATCTGCCAGTCCAGCCCATCTGTCCACCCATCCCCTGAATGGTGAGCAGGCCGAGGTGCGGGACTTCCTCGGTTGGCTGAAGTGGAGTTGCAGGCCGTTCTCTGAGTTCTCCCCTTAACTCCTCTCCGTTGTCTCAAGACACCCCAAAGACAAAACTGCAGGAGTGCTTAGTTAAAACAGAAGAATGGGCGCAAGAAGAGCTGCTAAGGGCACAAGGGGGAAAGGAGAGGCACCAGCTATCATGGCTGAGTGTTCATAGCAGCTGCTGATGGCAAATATTTGGAGCCCATTAATGTGACCCCCAACTGGCACTGGGCGAGTCACCAGTCCTGTCCTCTGCCTGCGTGGTTTTGTCCTGACCATCCCCTCCATGAGGATCCTGTAAGGGTCCTGAAATCGCATCCGCCCAGGGGTTGGTCAAAAGCTGAATCTTCCAGCGGTCCGTCGCCCCCTTAGTAGTCTGATAGGAAATCTTGTAACCTCAGCCCGGGTTGTCCTTTGAGCTGCGGCCAAATGCCCGACTTGTAGCTCTGATGATGCCCTAATGGTGGCAAAATGTCTTGATGATGTGGGCATCGTGCGGCCTGATTGGGCAATGAGCTGTTTGAAAATGAGCCGTGAGGTTTATGAATCAGAGGGCAGGTGGTCACTCACTGATTCTCGGCTTGAGCTTTGCATTACTTAACAGTGAATTTGGGCGGACTGATAGTGCAGGCGTATGTCACCCCAGTCTGAACGAGAGTGATTATGTGAGTCCTGCCAGCGCCATCTGCTTTGTGAGTCGGCTTAGGGTGAGCCGAGGTGATGCGCGCTCTTTGCCCCTTCACTTTGTCCTGCATGGTGGCAGACGTTTTCAAAGCTTGCAGCACTTCACGCATTTGGGCTTTTCCCACTGTCTGCTGTTGAGCATTTCAGTGGCACCTTTACCCATGCCATCTATGCCAATGAACTGGCCATTAAATGTGTGAGAAAAGCCTGCTGGGTGTCAGGAGAACATTCAGATAGCAACAGCTGCTTGCTCAGTTGTCTAAATGAAGGAGGCCACTGAGCTTTGGCACAATGCAGGACAGGTGCCCTCAGAGATGCCAGGGGAGCATGGGTCTCGTCTCCCTTGTGGCCGTCGTTTAAAGATCCTGCTGTTTCTAAGCATGCGTGTCAGTTGCAGCGTTAGTGGACTGTACAGGGATGTCATCACCTTTGACCTTCGTGCGTTGGACCAAGGCAGGTGATGTGCCCTGTTGATGTGTCCCGGACAGGCAGGCCTCTGCTTTGGTGCAGAGTGGATGAGGGTGATGACAAGGTGTCCGTTGGGGCCTGGCGTGTTTGTGTGAAGTCCTCGCCTTGTTATTTTAATCCTTGCCTGCGCTCCGTTTTCTCTTTTCCTTTTAATTGCCTGTGTTTTCCCAGTGGCCCGCTGCCTTGGGATTTGGTGAGCTGTTCTCAAGTAAAGCAGCTGATGCAAGCCTCCTGGCAGAGGGTTAGCCAACTGGCATCGAGTGTTACATCAGTCAAGCTCACCGGAGAGGGGGGCTTACATCAGCCAGCCTCAAGCCCTAGGGGCTCGTCTCCATCCTGCCAACCCCTCGCTGTTTCCTTTCTGCACCAGTGAAGCCCTTTGCCTGGTGCCGGCTTCATTTGCCATCATCTCTTCCCTTCTTGTGCACTTACGTGACCTCATGCCAGTGGTGATGCCTCCTTCTGGAAGCCCAGGATTAGGGTTGGGGTCAGGAAAGCCATCTGATCCATGTGTGCCCGTGGGAGTTGGCAGCTTTATCTTGCATTGGGCCAGTGAGCTACCTTGATTGGCCACTGGCACTGCTTGCTGACGACTTGACACCTTTCGTGTGTTAAAGTGGGTGGTAGTGCCAGGTAATACCCACTTCTAGTTGACTATCGATTCCTTTATTTGAATAAACCCTCATTTTCGACAGAAAATGGCAGGTGGGCCTCTTGAAGCGTCCACTGATGGGCTAACAGAATGTCAGGCTGTATAGCGCCTTGGCGTGTGCAGTCCAAGTCCAAGGAGGTTCTGCTCAGGCTCATCTGGAGTCCTGAGCGCAGTTTGGGTCTCTAGGCTACAAAGAGGACATAGCAGCATTAGAGAAGGTCCAGAGAACCTGCACCCCAGAGGACGGGGCTGATTATGGGGGGCTACAGGGGATGCGTTATGAGGAGGGATGAAAAGAGCTGAGCCTGTGCTGAGATGAAGAGGAGACCTGACTGACTGAGGAGTTTAAAATGATGAAGAGGAGTTAGTCCAGTGAATTGAAAATGAGCTCATCAAGAACACGTGGGGCTGGGGGGGCACGGCTGGAAAACTTCACACAGACACTTGGAATGAGCGACCAAAAAGTGCGTTAGACAGTAAGACTTTATGGGCTTCACGGTACAAAGCTCGACTTGATGTATTTTTAGAAGAATGAAGTGGGCAGGACTGGCGGGCTTTGGTGCCCCTGTTCTCGTTCAGATTGTTCCCCCCTTTTAACTTTCATCCCGAGTCTGTTGTGCAGAATTGTGGACTCGCAGTCTCTTCAGAGTCTCGAGATGGACAAGCAGATTACAAAGCCGCACACCGCGGTCAGTGAAGCAAGCGCCCACTGTTGGGTGAATCTTCCATTCTCTGTACCACCAATGTTTTCTCACACTTTTTTCTTCTTCTTTCGGCTGCTCCCGTTAAGGGTTGCCACAGCAGATCATTCATTGCTTTGTGCCCCTCATTCTTTTTAAAACCAAAGCCTAGCTGACCACCCGTCCCTAGGAGTGACCTTCCTGCCATGTCCTGACCCGGGCTGCTAGGTAATGGTGGCTCTCTTTGCAGGCTTGAGCCTTTGCTGGTTGAACTCTTCATAGCCAGCACAATGTGTTCCATTTGACTTTGATGGACATTCCATTAATTGGCGTTTTATAAAAAGTGCCCCTGGCACGGTGTGTGGAGACGTGACATTTCATGGCTTTGGCAGTGCCCTGTTTGTTAGTTTGGCAGGACCGCCATTGTCCTCAAATTACATTCGATGTGCTGGCCATGCTGCCCACTTTGTGTTTTCACGTCAGATGCCACCCTTGCCGAGTTGCCACAGTCTTGGTTCTGGCTGGGGTGTTTCACCAGTGGGCCATTTAGTGTGGTGGGCTACTTAGTGACACCCCTGAGAGGTGTCCAGTCCGGTCTGAGCGACTGCAGGGCTGCGTGTCCTGACTGGACACAAGGCTTTAATGTGGAGAGAGATGACCTCAATGACGTGCCACATGGAGAGCCTGCTGTCGATGTCAAGGGTGCCTTTCCAGGGGCGCGAGGTCAATGCGGAATCTCCAGAGGCTGAAATTCAACAAAGATGTCGGATGGCACCAGGAGCTGCACTGTGTGATGTGGTAAAAGACTGGAAAGCCTGTGAGATGGCGCGATGGTGCCAGGCTTTAACAGGCAGTAAGGCCTCACTCCCCTGGCATAGAGTGTGCTGGGCACAGTGCTTACCACACCCTACCCAAACCCCCCCCCCCCCCCCCCCCCCCCCACACACACACACACACACTCAGGGTGCTCTTATCTTTCTCTCTTTCTTTGGAATCTGAATGATCTCCAATTTGGAGGTCAGATGGGACTGGCATGTCCTCTCTGTGCAGATGTACCAGGGGCTGAGCCCACTGATGAGAATGGCACCCCCACATGTGTCGTCTTAACATTTGTGTTGCTTTTCTCCTGTAGGTGGAGGTGAAAGTGGTCACCACGGATCATGCAAAGCATTTCTTCAGCCCTGATGACCTTCCTGTTGTGGTGCTCGGTGACTCGGACGAGTGGGAGGTACGGTCATTTGCTGGTCCCTGCGCAGTCCACCCAGGATGCCACAACCTAGTTGGTTCGGACCTAGTGATAGAGGACAACTTGTAGAAGGCAAATAACCTAAACACTGAGCCACTGGCACTCGCGCCAGTTGACTGAAGGCCAGTGTGTGTCCTCTGGTGGTAAGGTCACCGAGCGGCCGCTCATATAAACAAATAGGACGCGTCTGTAGAAAGGAACACGTCCTGCATAACGTGGGACATGATGTCGTAGCCTAATGTCATGTCTCCTTACTGCCACCATTCTGAGGACACATGACACCTGCCACAGTCAATGACATGAAACCGTTTATTAACAGCACCAGAAGACACAAAGCCGATTACACGCGAGGACAGATCTGCGTTTGAGGAAAGAAAATCACACCCATGGCGAGTGTCTGTGTCACTCGGCTTGGCTCGTCTCCCTCCAGCTGGTCACCACTGTGTCCTTTGTCACGATCAAATGGCTCCATCTATGTTCTTGTCAGGTGCCTCTCATGCCTCCCTCTGACCCTAACGGTGCTCTCTGGCTTAATGGAAGGTGAAGTCCGCTTTCCTGTTGAGTTTAGGAGGAGAACCTTAAGGTGTCTCCTTCACTTGAGCTGTGACGTTTAGTACGTGTGGAGATGTGGACTGGCACACTGTGGTCTTGGGGCCTGTCTGATTCCTGTTGCCTCTGCCCGCTCGAGTGGATGTCCAGGAGGTGCTCTTCTCTCTCGTCATGTTAAGCCTCAGGGAAGGGTGGGCTGCAGATGCCAGCTGTCATGCCAGTGTATCCTACAGCCCACCGGTGTCCATGAGTTGTCATTAAAGGCCTAAATGGGTCAGCAGCCTGGCACAGTAAAGTGGCAACTTATTTTGCATCTCTGCCATGGGATGTGGTATTCTTTCGGATTTGCATGCCAATGTCTCATGCCACTGTTTGTTCACTAGTGGATCATGGGTGACCGAGCAGCAGCAGCGGTCGAGTGCCGTGATTGCGAACCGAGATCTGCTCAGAGCTGCTGGCCTGCTGGTGGGCTTCTCCAAATTGGATTTCTGTGCTAGGACAGTGACGGCCTGCTCTGTCTGGTGACTTCCTTAGGGAGTTCTGCTGGCATCATTCAACGCAATGCCAGTAAAATGCCAAATGGCTTCCTCTTGTAGCTGCATGGCTTCTTCTGCAGATTCTTGGCGTCTGGCAGGAGTCTTTGCTTTGCTGCTCTCCTCAGTATGTTATCATCGCCCATCAAGTCCTGAAGCCATTGCTGTGACAAAGATGCTCCTCGGCTGTTCTGCTTACTTTGGCCTGAAGTGTGGTGCTTTGTGACACAAAGGTGATCACTCTGTGACGCTGCAAGACACTTGAGGTGGTCTTGTGCTCACCACCTTCACCGAGGAGCTCCCGAGTGTTCCATGAATGCTCTACAAGGCTCTGGGTTTATTCCCCACCTCGGCCCATCTGATACTCGGAGATGCCCGTGTAGTAAGCCAGTAAAGCTTATGAGCAGCGACTGGCATCCATCCTGGTAAAGAGCGTTGGGTTGGTATTCACTGCAGAAAGGCTCTGTTTAAATGAAAGGCACCTGCCCAAGGGCTTGATTGGGTGCCCAGGCTGTGTCCCTTAACGACTTTTTTTTTTTTTTGTCTTGTCCCCTTGCAGATGTGGAGGCAACGCTCAGACCCGGTGCTGCACATTGAGCTGAGACGGTGGGCTGACCTCCTGCTTATTGCCCCGCTAGATGCCAACACCTTGGGCAAGCTTGCCAGTGGCATTTGTGACAACCTTCTAGTAAGAGTGCCAGTTACACAGTATGCTTCATGTATTAGTGCCAGCTGATAGTGGGGAGTGGAACAGGCCCAGCTGGCGTGGTGGTGACCGTGCCAGGGCCATCTTAACGGACCAGCTGAAGTGTGTAACTTACTGTTCTCTCTTTTGTTGCTCACCTGTCACAAGCAGGGCATTGAGGCCGAGATCTCTGTCTTGTGCCATCTGCCTGGTGATCTGTGCCTGTGTGCATCAATGTTGCGTTCACTCTCACGTGTGCCTCTGTCACAGACCTGTGTTGTCCGAGCCTGGGATCGGAGGAAGCCCCTTCTCATTTGCCCGGCAATGAACACGGCCATGTGGGAGCACCCGCTGACTTGCAGGCAGTTGGGCACCCTAAAGGAGTTTGGCTACGTTGAGATTCCCTGTATCGCCAAGAAGCTTGTGTGCGGAGATGAAGGTAAGACTTGGCACCCATGAGCAAGAGATGCTGCTTGTGTACAGGATGGATGTGCCACCTTCTCTGGGTTGCTTCTGCCTCCCCTTTGCACTCTTTTTAAGTGCCAGTGGGCTACACCTGCCCCAGCAGCTTGTCTGGTGACTGTCACTCTCGGCCTCTCAATACGCCACCCGGCTCACCACACACTGTGACCTTTGGCACTTTCTGATCTTTGTCTGACTGGATGCCCATCTTTTACATGGTGAGAGCGGTGCCATGTGGCTGGAGTGGGCAACCTGCATTCTGTCTTTTCACCCTTTTTTCAGCCTTTTGCTTTTGATGTCTGGGTGGCCTGCCCATCTGTGGGCTGCTCGGTGGCATCTTCTGTTCGTGCAGCTCAGTTTAGAGGGGACAACGGGTGTGGTGGTCTCCCAGGAGGCATGAAGACCTGCATGGTGCTGTCCTGCGGAGCTCCCGGGACAGCAGCAGCGAAGGGTTTGAACCAAAGGAGCAGCTTAATGTGACAAGGTGGGTGAAGGAAATGTCTCAAGAATGGACAGCGATTGCTCGCTATGCCATGCGATGGGACCAGAAGGTGGTGAGGCTTGTGTGGATGAAGAGGAGCCAAGGGCGGGCAGGGTGCCATTCTTGACCACCATTGTGAACCTTTATGGCCACATGAAGATGCAGCAGCTTGTAGTTGATTTCCATCATGCAACTGATGCCATGCATTTCTGACACTGGCTTACCGATGTGTGTATTTATTTTTTAGGCATGGGTGCCATGGCGGAGGTTTGCACAATCGTGGAGGCTGTGGAGAGTCACTTGTGCTCTGTTCAGGTGACATGTTACCTCTTTAACCCTGTGTGTGTGTGTGTCTGAGTTTGGGCCGTCCCTTTGGCTCACTGGAGACCCTCTAGAGAGCAGCGTCGCTTGCCATTTACTGCAGGGCTGACTTGCTCCATCGGTGGGAGCCCCTCTGCTTGACAAGGGGGTCCTCTGCCCCCAAGTGAGTAAAGCCGAGTGCAGGGTCTGTGTACACACGAAGTGCGCCCTCATGTGGATGGGCCCACAGCTTTGACTACCCATCTGTGTGCCCATGCCAACTCATTGCCTTTTTGGAATTCTAAACTTGACTGCGCCTAGCAGGGCTTGTTAATGTGGCACGAGGGTGGCACCAGTGTGATGTGCCTTAGCAGGAGACTTGGTGGACCCTAACGCACTCCTTGAATTTTGTGCTTTATGCCCCTCGTGTTTGCCCTGTGGAGCACCCTGGTCAAGCTGCCTGACTGTCTCTGACGCTAAGGTGGTTCTTTAAAAATTGGGGTAGAAGTCCCAGCGTGGCACGAGGTGACAGAGGCTGCTGTGTGTCCCCCCTTGTGCTTACTGCTGGCCTTCCTGCCCTGGAGCTTTAGATAGCCACACACGTGTGAAGCCCACCCTCGACTCGGCTCACTGCTGCTGTTTCCATTGCTGACAGCCGCTACGCACATTCAGGGTGGCATTGCTGACCCCCAAGTCTCCTCGTCCTCGTGCTTCTTTTTGTTTGTTCCTGTGCTGTCACCAACGGTCTCTTGTTGTTTTTGTAATTTATATAAAGTTTTTTTGTCTTTTTTTTTTTTATCTTTCTTGTTCCCTTTGACCCCCCGCTTGTTCTCTCCTTCCCTTTTATCTGACACCCTGTGGCTTGGCCTGTTGCCCCCAGGGTCTCTCAGACTCCTGCTGTTTATTTGTCCCAACTTTCTTCCCACAGGTGAGATGTGAGGTGACACTTCCGATGACATCATCGTGATGATTACTACGGAAACAGAACTGGGCAAGAGCGGCACCTCACTGACGGGCAGCAGGTTATCGACGACGATCAGAAACGACGTGGTCAGCAGGGTCAGCTCTGGTGAGGGGTCTCTGACGGGTGGGGGGGGGGGGGTTGTGCTAAG